>NW_028319112.1:4072732-4225310 GCF_062004578.1 Staurois parvus | reverse complement strand
TTAACTGGGGGGGGGGGCGATGAAGGGGTTAAACGGGATTACTGGTGTACTGGCGGGCAAACTGGCGCTATCTGGGAGGGGCGCTAACTCTATCGGAAGTCGCCAGCGACACTGATCAGTAAAAATCGCTTCACTGATCAGTGACACTGGTGACAGGGCAGTGAAGGGGTTAACTGGGGGGGGGGGGCGATCAGGGGGTTAAATGTGTCCTAGGTGTGTTCTAACTGTAGTGTAGTGCTTGTGTACTCACTTTTACTGTGTCTTCTTCTCTGTCTGGAACGGAATGTGTCCAGGCAGAGAAGAATGACATCATATCCTGCCCTGTGTATATGTCAACACAGGACAGGATAGGACAGGGACCGATCATGTGATTTCAGCCAGAAATCACTGGCTGAAATCTAATGATTGATCCCTCCTGGATCAAATCGTGTCACCCAGGGGTCGGCGGGAGCGCCCCCTGCCGGCGAAAGTGTCGGGAGCGCGGAACCCGTTTTAAAACGTGGTTTTGTGCTCCACTGCCGCCCTGCACACGTATATACGCAGTGGCAGGGCGGCAAGCGGTTAAAATGTCCCCTCTTTGCTCTCGGGCCTCTCTGCTAAACTGATGGGGTTCAGGCCAGGTACAGGAGAGCTGACCCCAACCCCCTATCAGCAGCCTTGCCTATAGGATTTAAGATGTTCATGTCATTTCAAAAGTTGTATGCAATCTTTTAAAGTCTGCAAGTTTCATTAGTAGTAGAACTAAAGGCAAATCTTTTTTTTTCCTTTTGGATGGAGGAAAGGGAGGGTTGTAAGCCCTCTTGGGTTTTTTGTCATCTGTGTCTTTTGGGGAGATTTCCCTTCACTTCCTGTCACTTAGCCCAACCAGGAAGTGAAAGGAAATCCCTCCAAAGAGAGGAAATCCCCGGTTGTCACCAGAACTAGTGTCCCCATTGGAAAATTCCCCCTCTATTCCTGTTCTGAGGACAACCTAAAGTTTGGGATTTTCATTCACTGTCAGTTTTGGTGATAATGGTAAACAGGACAAATAGAGAGGGAGACACAAACAGCAATACAAATCTGACAGGTGTTCTAATCCCTCTGTGCTATATCCAAAACTAAAAAATACCTTTGACTTTAGTTATACTTTGAAAGAATGCCTAGGGTGATAACTGTCTCCCAAAAAGTCTTCTGTGCTGTCATCCTCTCACATGCACCCTTAATAAAGACCTCAAGCATTGGTGCCAACAAACATGACAAAGCATACCTCCCAACTGTCCCTGATTTTGAGGGATTGTCCCTGATTTGAAACAAAGTCCCTCTGTCCCTCTTTCCTCCTCATTTGTCCCTCATTTTGGTCTGATCTATAAAGTTGTATATGAAAAGAACTATTTATCTTTCAAAAAGTGTTTCCCAGTGCTAAGCCTTTCATCCAATTTCTAAATGGTTGCATTTGTAAACTACAAAAGCCAGTGTAAAGGAATAGTAGATGTAAAAAAGAAAAGCACTTGTGGGTTTAACTATTTTTTATTCAGTATAATTCTCTTTAAGGGGGCATGGCAGGGGGTGTTTCCTATGCCTACATACATTTAGTAAGGGGTGGCCCTCGTTCCCATCTCAGAAAGTTGGGAGGTATGGCAAAGGCATGCTCCACTGTTGTCAGGCCAGATCAATGCTGTGCAGCTGACACTGGAGTAAGTGCATGTAGACACGAAGTGGCTGAAGGAGGATGAAGGAGATCCGCAACACTGACATGCAACAAAGATTAATGCAGTATATTTTAAACAAAAAGAAACACCGTTTATAATACACAGTGCTTGGGTCATCCAGTTGGAGTTTACTTTTATAATGACCTTTAACAAGGGCTTCTCTATCAGATAACAGCATATCTATGGTGGTCCATGTTTGGTCATTAAAGTGTTACTAAACCCACAACAGTAAAATCAGTCTGTATATGCAGTAAAGCATGCTTGTTATACTCACTGTGGAACCTAAGGGGTTAATCCTCTGCATTGTGTAAAAAGGCCGATTGATCCTGATTGCTCTGTTCCTCCCCTTGTTTAAGCTACCACCACTCCTGATAAGACAGACTGAACCGTTGGCATTTTGCACATGCTCAGTTTGGTGTGTATTGCTAGAGAGGTTTTTTTTTTTTCCCTTGGGAGAGTGCAAGTGATCAGCACAGGGCCAATCAGCAGAGGTCAGGGGTTCTGCATCCTCCTAGAGCAGAAAGAAAACTCCTCTTACAAGCTTTAGCTAGTGCTTGAACACTGATTGAAGTCACAAGACTGCTCTAACTGCAGATGAGAAAAGGTATTTAGCAGTTTATATTTACTAAAATAATTGCATTTCCATGTTCTGTGTACTGTGGAAGACCAGATATAGTGAATGCAGGGTCTGTGGAGACCAGATATAGTGAATGCATGGTCAGGGGGTTAGTAACACTTTAAGGCTAGGTTCACACTAGCCCACACAGGAAAACTCAGCATTTTATCAAGGGGGTCGAAGTCAGTGTTGGCGCCAGAAGGAAGTTGTGCAATATGCATTTCAGTTTGTTTTTCCTTTTTTTTACTTTATTCATGTCCTGCACAGTAGCATGCTGTATTGCACTGCACCATCCAGTGCTGTGTGGGAAAATACAGACATCCCTGTCTTTTCATTCAAAAACAATAGTTAACAATATCCATTAGAAAATCAAATGTTTTAAAAACAACTGTTTTCAAACAGAATTTTACCAGGTATGGCCAGGGGCGGACTGACAACTCATGGGGCCCCTGTGTCCTTGCCCAAACTAGAAAAAGCCTATGAAAAAGGTACCACGGGCATCTCATGGGGCCCCCTACTGACCCCGGGCCTTCGGGCAGTGCCCGAGTTTCCAAATGGTCAGTCCGCCCCTTGGTATGGCTATTCTTTACTTTTCTGTTAAAGTGCATGTACTCAGAAAATCTGGTGACAGATTTCTGGAAATTTGCATTGAAAGTACTATGCTGCCATCTAGTGACATTTTCAGGGTCATTCTACTTCACAATGTCCTTGTACAACCCCTGGCAAAAAGTATGGAATCAGCACTCTTGGAAAATGTTCATTCAATTGTTTAATTGTGTAGAAAAAAAAACTAATCACAGACATGCCTCAAAACTATTTTCATTTAACATTCCAACCTTCTGGCTTTAAGAAACACTTAAAAAAATAAAAAAAGAAAGAAAACTGTAGACGGTTGCAACTGTTTTTGCAGATCAAGCAGAGGAAAAAAAATATGGAATCATTCAATTCTTAGGAAAATATTATGGAAACATGAAAAAAAAACACTACAGTACACCACTAGTACTTACATCTGATTTTTATAACAGCTTGAATTCTCTGAGGCATGGATTTAAATATTGACAAACAGTATTCTTCATCAATCCGGCTCCAACTTTCTCTTATTGCAGTTGTCAGATCAGCTTGTCATGGACCATTTTCTTAAATTTCCACCATAGATTTTCAATTGGATTGAGGTCTGGACAAAAGTCATGCCATTGACATTATAGGTCTTTCTTGAAGGAAAGTTTTCAAGGCTTTTGCCCTATGACAAGATGTATTATCATCCTGAAAAATGATGTCATCATCACCAAACATCCTTTCAATTGCTGGAATAAGAAAAGTGCCCCAAATCTCAATATAAACTTGTGCATTTATTGAAGATTTAATGACTGTCATCTCCCCCCTACCTTCACCTGACATACAACCCCATATCATCAATGATTATAGAAATTTGCATGTTTTCTTCAGACAGTTGTCTTTATACATTTCATTGGAATGGCACCAAACAAAAGTTCCAGCATCATCGCCCTGCCCAATGCAGATTTGTGGTTCATCACTGAATATCACTTTCATCCAGTCATCCACAGTCCATATTTCTTTTCTTTAGCACACTGTAACTTTTTTTTTTTTTTCTGTTTAGGTGTTAATGACGGTTTTCATTTGGCTTTTCTGTATGTAAATCCCATTTCCTTTAGACGATTTCTTACAGTTCGGTCACAGACATTGACTCCAGTTTCTGCCCATTTGTTCCTCATTTGTTTTATTATGCATTTTCTGTTTTCAAGGCATATTGCTCGACACTTAGATGTCTTCCTTGGTCTACCAGTACTCCTCCCTTTTATGACCTTCCCATATGATTTGTACTTGGTCCAGATTTTAGACACAACTGACTGGGAACAACCAACATATTTTGCAACATTCCATGATGATTTACCTTCTTGAAGAAGTTTTATAATCCTCTTCTTTCTTTCAACTGACATCTCTGTGTTGGAGCCATGATTCATGTCAATCAGCTTGGTGCAACAGCTCATCAAGGTGTGCAAGCACTCTTTTTAAACTGCAGACATATTAGAAGATGTTTGTTTTAGAACCGCAAAGTACATTATGGTGATTCCATAATATTTTCCTCAGAATTGATCCTGGGTTCACACATAGGCAGTGTGGTATATCGCATGTGATTCGTACAGGAACCGCACCACATTCCTGTGCAAATCACATGCGATTTGTGTGTGGTGCGATTGGAGCCATACATTTGTATGGCTCTAATCACACCGCACCTGCACCAAAAAGGTGCAGGACCCTTTTTTGGGACCGCACTAGAATCGGATCGCATGGGTATTCACACCTATGTGATCCGATTCTGCACATCGCACTGTGTTTTGTGGACCGCTTTCCGGGTGTTGTTAACATACACACCCGCAGCAGTTTGCATGAACGGAGTGCTATTCTGGTGCGGAATTTGCACAGAAAACACTGCAAATTCTGCACCGCATCAGTGTGAATCAGGGCTGAGTGATTCCATATTTTTTTCCCATGCTTGATCTGCAAAAACAGTTGCAATTGACTACAGTTTTCATTCTTTTTTATTTTTTTTAAGTGTTTCTTAAAGCCAGAAGATTGGAATGGTAAATGGAAATAGTTTTGAGGCATGTCTGTGATTAGTTTTTATTTTTCTACACAAATTGAATGAATATTTTCCAAGACTGGTGATTCCATATATTTGGCAAGGGTTGTATTTTATAACCAGGACTAACAGCATTGTAAGTATGAGATAGAGAGTGAAGGGTTTGAACCTCTGTGAAATTCAGGCCCCTCTGTGTCCCCATTGGGTAAGCGCTAGAACTGGCTAGCAAGGAAAAAAAATTAAACTGTTTTAATGGGTTAAAATCAGAGGGTTTTTTTATTATTTGGTAGCACTATCCTTTGTAAAGGTATACCAACACTCACAAAGCACAGCCTCACTTAAGGCAGCTGAAGACGCCCACTGAGTGCCTGTACCAAATCGCACAAAGCATACAATTGTAAACATCAAGATCATTTTATAACTAAGTTTTAGTAGGTGTGGGCTTTAGGGCCCTTTCACACGAGTGAACTGTGCCAAGTGGATCTGCCTGCTCAGCGGGGATCTGTCCACTGATCCCTGCTGAGCAGACAGATGACGGACACAGGCTGTTCTCTATGGGGCAGTCGGATTTAAACAGAACGCCTGTGCGTTTACATCCAACTGTCATCCGATCCAATCCACCAGACGGATGGAGAACGGATCCCCATCCATCTTTTTAACAGATGGGATGCAAGCAGGTGTAAACGGACACATTTTACATCCGCCTCCCCATAGAGAACAATGGGTGGTCCAATCAAGTCTAATCGGTCCACCCGTGTGAAAGGGGCTTTAATGCTTTCGCAGCCGGAGCCATTTTTTACACACGTTAAAAGTGTAGGCCTGAAGACTACTTAAAACCTGCAAAACATTATATATTTTACATTTTGTATACACAGTACATTATTTATTTTCTGAAAGTAGAGACCATGGAGAATAAAATGGGGAACATATGCAAATTTGTATGTCACATGATATTTGTGCTGCTGTTTATCAAATCTAAATTTTCAATAAAATATACTATAAATGTACATTAAATGAATTTTAATGTACACAACACTATGTAATACTCAATTAGAAATGTGTTTTAGTTGACATGTTTCTTCCTTCCTTTAATTCCTCCTCTAATAGGAATTACCTGGCGATCCTACCATTCCTAGTGCTTCCTCCTTCACAATCTGCAGGTCATAGAGCCTCTGCAGTGTTGCCACCATGGTGTGCATGCTCTGAATGTAGTCTAGTAAGTAACCCCTGTATGACTTTACACAGCTTACTTTCTGGGTCACAAGATCCCTATTTTTATCACCAAAGCCCAAATGGGGGGCGAAGCTAAACCACAGCGCTTTACATGTTATGTGATGTTGCTTTAGCCATTACAGGCCCTCTCTTCCAGGCTACTCAGAGTACAGTGCACTGTCAGTCAGGCATGTTCTTCGCCCTCTTATATCAGATGTTTGATTGATGTGATAGCATATCACAGATGACAGGTTCCTTTTAAGGAGACATCAAGACTCTATAAGGCCCCTAATGTCACCTATGCACATTGTTAAAGCCAGTCAAGCATAGACTGTACTGAGGATTGACAGCTCTGAACCCAGAGGAGAAAGAGGAACTCAGAGCTGAGCGCTTGTAGGGTCATATTCAAAGGGTAGATCAGCTGTGAGTTTATTTACATGCCTGTGCTGCCATAGACATAGTGATTACATCAGCAGAAGTAAAAGGGTTAAAGGAAACCCATTGTAGCACCTTCCTCTAGCTAGACTGCCAGGTTAAATTTAGCTTCACTGTAGCCAGTAGAGCAATGATCTATTCTTTTTGTCTGATAGGGGCTTCCTAGCCTGGGTGGTTGATTTCTGCCACCTGCTTCTGATGGAAGCTTCCAAATTATAGGGCAGGGAGAGTCAAATGTTCAGTGTGAATATTTATTATGCTCCAATCAATTCCTGGAAGGAGGCATCCAGAAGGTGGTTGAGGAGTAGATAAATGTTTGAGAGGCTTTGTCAGAGTGTCCTTGCTCTGCTAGGAGGGTTCCAGTTCTCCTGGGGCTGTTGCCCCTGAGAAGCAGCTGGAAAGAAACAAGAATTGCAGCCTGGGCCTCAGTGGAAGCTGGGCTAAGGGCCTGGAGAGGATTGTTAGAAGGATTTTTGCTGGAGAGCACTACTTTGAAGTCCTGCTCTGGAGAAGAATCTCTTATCACCGTCATTGAGGATCTACCTGTGGAAGATGGATGGCAGACAGCTCCTGGGACATTATGAGTAAGACCTGTGGTTGGGACATTAGCGTTTGCCTCAAACTATAAGAATCTCTGCTGAGAAGTTTGTCCTCCTATTGATTGCTACTATTGTTTTGAAGTATCCTGAAACCCCTGAAGCCCTTTCCTGTTTCAAGTTATTCAGCAATAAATTCTAAAAAGACATCCCCTAGACTGAGCCTGTGTTGTCAGTGTGCATGGAACTGTGCTTGTGACTGGCAGCCTCAGTACTTCTCTTGAAGAACCTGTCTGTTCTCAGTGACCCCTTCAGGGATAAGTGGTACACCATCATTAAAGAAAAATGTAGGCTGTCATTGCTGATCTCACTTTGAAAATGCTATCAGGCAAGTTTTTACTTTCCCCTGAGCTTTCCTTTTAGGTATAGTGAACCTGTAACCTCAGCATTATCTGTCAAATCCAACCCTAACCCCTAAAGGACAAGTCCAGTAATTCTTTAAAAAAACTAAGCTCTCTTCTTTAACTCTCTAAATACCGTAAGCTACACCTTTCCCCTTCCTCTACAGGTGCTTACTTTCCTAATTAAATGGTGGCAGTCTCCATGTTGTTTACATTCAGTCCTGAAAATATTTAGTGCCAGGCTGCCCATGCCTGCGCAATAGTATAAATACACTACATTTCCATGTGAGTGACACAGAGAGACGAAATTGCCTGTTGTGGCCATGGCTAAAAGGCTTGCTGGTCTGTGATAATAATAAGCCCTTAAAAAAAACATTTTCTCCTGGGTATAGGGGAACATGTAACCTACTACCTATCCTCCCATGATGCAGTGCTCTAGTTTGAGTGGCCAACCTCCAGGCCTGAACACATTCACAAAGGAGAGAGGAGAACATTATTTATTGTGTGTAAGTTCCAAGACTGGTCCTTTTGGAGCTTACACGTAGGGATGAGCGAATCTGACCGTGTTTGATTTGTGAGGAATTCATTGAATCCTGTTTGAAAACCATAAAAACTGAACTTAGCTGTGAACCCTACCGAAATATATAGGGTCGAATCTTGACACTAAATTCTGGCCATCATCAAGTCCAATGGGAAGGCTATTCTCAAAAAGAAAAAACAATGTGAACTAGAATGACTCAAGCCCAACATGGAAAAAATGGACATTAATGGCTCAGCATGGGAGACAACATATATTTATAAAACATAAGGAACTTTATTGTACACACTAGAAGCACATAAACTTAAAAACAGAATAAAAAGAAATGCCCCCAAATGACCCAAATGCTAACAGTGCCTAAAGGTAAGTACCCTGTTCAAAAGACTGGAAGTCTGGATATACAGTCAGGTCCATAAATATTGGGACATCAACACAATTCTAACATTTTTGGCTCTATACACCACCACAATCTATTTAAAATGAAACGAACAAGATGTGCTTTAACTGCAGACTGTCAGCTTTAATGTGAGGGTATTTACATCCAAATCAGGTGAACAGTGTAGGAATTACAACAGTTTGCATATGTGCCTCCCACTTGTTAGGGGACCAAAAGTAATGGGACAATTGGCTTCTCAGCTGTTCCATGGCCAGGTGTGTGTTATTCTCTCATTATCCCAATTACAATGAGCAGATAAAAGGTCCAGAGTTCATTTCAAGTGTGCTATTTGCATTTGGAATCTGTTGCTGTCAACTCTAAAGATGAGATCCAAAGAGCTGTCACTATCAGTGAAGCAAGCCATCATTAGGCTGAAAAAACAAAACAAACCCATCAGAGAGATAGCAAAAATATTAGGCATGGCCAAAACAACTGTTTGGAACATTCTTAAAAAGAGAGAATGCACCGGTGAGCTCAGCAACACCAAAAGACCCGGAAGACCACGGAAAACAACTGTGGTGGATGACCGAAGAATTCTTTCCCTGGTGAAGAAAACACCCTTCACAACAGTTGGCCAAATCAAGAACACTCTCCAGGAGGTAGGTGTATGTGTGTAAAAGTCAACAATTAAGAGAAGACTTCACCAGAGTGAATACAGAGGGTTCACCACAAGATGTAAACCATTGGTGAGCCTCAAAAACAGGAAGGCCAGATTAGAGTTTGCCAAACGACATCTAAAAAAGCCTTCACAGTTCTGGAACAACATCCTATGGACAGATGAGATGTACCAGAGGGATGGGAAGAGAAGAGTATGGAGAAGGAAAGGAACTGCTCATGATCCTAAGCATACCACCTCATCAGTGAAGCATGGTGGTGGTAGTGTCATGGCGTGGGCATGTATGGCGGCCAATGGAACTGGTTTTCTTGTATTTATTGATGATGTGACTGCTGACAAAAGCAGCAGGATGAATTCTGAAGTGTTTCGGGCAATATTATCTGCTCATATTCAGCCAAATGCTTCAGAACTCATTGGACGCCGCTTCACAGTGCAGATGGACAATGACCCAAAGCAGACTGCAAAAGCAACCAAAGAGTTTTTTAAGGGAAAGAAGTGGAATGTTAGGCAATGGCCAAGTCAATCACCTGACCTGAATCCGTTTGAGCATGCATTTCACTTGCTGAAGACAAAACTGAAGGGAAAATGCCCCAAGAACAAGCAGGAATTGAAGACAGTTGCAGTAGAGGCCTGGCAGAGCATCCCCAGGGATGAAACCCAGCGTCTGGTGATGTCTATGCGTTCCAGACTTCAGGCTGTAATTGACTGCAAAGGATTTGCAACCAAGTATTAAAAAGTGAAAGTTTGATTTATGATTATTATTCTGTCCCATTACTTTTGGTCCCTTAACAAGTGGGAGGCACATATGCAAACTGTTGTAATTCCTACGCTGTTCACCTGATTTGGATGTAAATACCCTCAAATTAAAGCTGACAGTCTGCAGTTAAAGCACATCTTGTTCGTTTCATTTCAAATCTATTGTGGTGGTGTATAGAGCCAAAAATGTTAGAATTGTGTCCATGTCCCAGTATTTATGGACCTGACTGTAGATAACATGTCATCAACAGCATATACAGTGTAGAAGTAAGTATAAATACTATAGTTGTGAACATCCGGTCATAAAGGTCAATGCATTTTATCAATATGTGGCTTCTTGATGAGCCAATATGATGAGAGGGACTCCCTATATGTAACAAATAATAATACAACATTATTAATAACTTACATGGTATATAACAATGAAATCATGCATCTATACAAAAAGGATGTGGTCATGTGAATGCGGGGAATCATGCGGTGTTCAACAATAACACAGGGGCATCAGGACCAAAACCAACCCCACCAAGAAAGATATACAGTGTGCGGCATGGAGGTACAAAAATCTGAAATTGCACAATACAGCTACAAAATATATAATTATACTACCGTCTCTCTATATGATAACCATACACACTGAAATTGTAGAACAGGTAAGTAGGCTGTAGGAATACAACACGCCATGAAGTGTCTAGAAAGCACCAATACTCCCAAAATCAGTCTGATTGTCTGATTTTGGGAACACCGGTGCTTTCTAGCCGCCTTGAGCAGGTTGGGTAAGCCATAATAAAAGAAGACATAGCAAGGCAGGCAGTAGCAAAAATTAGGTGCAGAATCAGGCCATAAGATTTCCTGCATTTATTCAAATCAGAAACATATAAATAAAAGAAGAAAAAAAAAAAAGCCAGACAAGACTAAAGGGAGAAATAGAGATGCTGCCATATGGAGGTAGTAATCAGCAATTCTTGCCAATGTGACACCTTCCCTCCCTGCTGCTTCTCCTCCTTCTTCCTCTCCTCCACCTCCCTCTCCTCCACCTCCTCCTCCCGTTCCTCCCTCACCTTTTCCTCCTATTCCTATGTGATTATGTCATGAGGAGAGGCTTTGGGAGATGGGGTTATATGGGGAGACTGTCCACTGAATTATATTTTGTGAAGAATTGCTAAAAACAGCCTCCTTCCTTTAGTTTATGGCCTGTGCAGCCCCACATTATCATATTTATACTCCTCAAAACATTTTTGTGTTTACTTTTATGTTTTATTTAAAATTCTTTACTTTTTTAAAACAATTTTTATTTTATTTTTAATTGCCTTCATAAGGCCTTCTCTTCCCTGCTCAAGCAACATGGAGAGGAATGGCAATGTAAAAAATGTAAAAATAATAGCACTTGGAAAGGGGTTGGTTCCCCTTTGGGTTATTTAGAATTTGTGAGGCCACAACCTTTGGTTGGACACTCATTTGAAGCGATTATAAAGGTTATTTTTTAATCTTTGGAAAATAACAAACATGTCTATACTTACCTGCAGTATGCAGTGGTTTTGCACAGAGCAACCTGGATCCTCCTCTTCTCGGGTCCCCCGCAGGCTCTCCTGGCTCCTCCCTTCTGTTGGGTGCCCCCACAGCCAGCAGCTTGCTATGGGGGTACCCGCTGCTCTGTGTGTCCATTCACACACAGAGCTGCGGTTTGGCCCTGCCACCTCTCTTCTCATTGGCTGACTGGCTGTGATTGACAGCACATTTGAGATTCCTGTCTCATCAGGAATAATCAGGTCATCTGCTCCCAGGTTCAGCCAGGTTCCAATACACCTTTAGGGTCCTTAGGCAGGTGTCACTGCGTCTGGTCACGTCTGTGTAAGAATCTCTGGGGTCCCTTAGTATGTATCACTGCGTTGGGTCATCTCTAAAGTGGGCTCTGCAAATGACAGCGCTCACAAGGAGAGCCCAATGAAGGACACCACATAGCGTGATACTGCATAAGGGATGACTTTATTTCCACAGAAAATAGGTAGTATGAAAAGTAAAAGCACTGACCATAAATGTTCAGGATGGCCACCAGCGGTGGCATGACGTCTGGATGCTGTAGCCCCCCTGACGTGTTTCGTGCTAGGCACTTAGTCATAGGGTGAGGGCTTACAGCAGGAGACGTCATTTCTATTTATCTTTGAAAATGGTGCTCGCAATTATCGCGCCCGCCATTTTGCCTACTCTCCGCGTATGCGACCTTTGGTCCTAGTTGGTCTGTTTGTGGGAGTCTTTCTGCATTGTGAAGAAGAGAAGGGCAGGCAGCAGCAACCATTAAAGGTTAAGTTCACCTTTCAAACAAAACAGCCTATGCAGTCAAAATGCCCTAAGATGTAATACAAAACTGTGAAGCTTTAAAAAATGTTGAAAAATGTAAATACAATACCTGTTGGCCATTTGCACTCCCCCCAGAAGCTTGGACAAAAACCTTCTAGAGCTATCTGTTCTCTCTCCTGTTCTGTTTTCAGGACTCTGTAGCCTGTTGGATTCTCGCTCCCAGCATCACTGGAACGTCCTCATTTGTATCCCCACATATGCAAAGTGTTCTCTCTTCTGTTGCAGGCTCTCTTGGAAGGCCAGCTTTGTAAAAGAAGCCTATCACTTTTAACGTTTTTGGTTGGCCATGCCTTGAAACATTGTGCCTTCACTGCTCTCTGGCTGCTGCAGTTATTCAACATTTCCGGGTGGGTAGAATACCTGTTTTTCTTCCTACCAACTTGTATGTTCTGTGATAAATAAAACTTTTCCTTTCTGTCCAGCTGCTCATCCCCTGGGTACCTCATTGTTAAGGAAATTATTAGGCTCCCATGATGCTTGTGATCAATACCAGCTAACAGATTACAGAATCCAATCCTATACTGCTGATTAGCTGGCAAATCCTCAGAGGTAACTTTGTGTGGCTAATCTGAGCTCCCAGTGAAAAATCATTAAACTGTGTTATTAGAGTTTGAATTACATTATTACATCAATATCTTTTACCTGTTACATCATTGTGTTGAGTATCCATCAGCACATTCCAGGTAGCTGGTGTTCATTCAAACTGTATATCTACAGTGATACATACTTCAGTCACCATAATAGGGCATGTTATAATGAAGCTTTTCTCTATTACAACGCACTTTAGCAACCACAACAACCTATGATTACTACAGAGTTGCACAGGGGATTTTCTGCATATACCAATGAGCTACAAGCTGCGACCCTTATCTGTGTTTGATGCTAGACTCATGGTGAGTCAGTAATCAAAATCAAAAGAAACGATAACTCCACTGATCACTACGCTGAAAGTCATGTCAGTTGAAGTGGACCTGTGCTTCGCCTGGGTATTTCTTTATCCTCCTTGCAGTGAATAGCTCAGCAGAGGAGTAAATGGAAGCTGTGTATATGGTGGAGGAGGGCTGGACATTAAAGTGAAAACACTACTTTGCCCCACATGGGCAAAGCACAGATTCACTGTAAATACAAGCTCCATATTAACCTGTTCCCAGCGGCCATGCGCATAGATGGCCTCTTGACGGGTGGGCTTTAATGCCGAGAGGCCACATATGTGCTTCCCAACATAAACATTTTCTGTGCTGAGAGTGCACCCTCTCAACAGTTACCGGTGGGTACCGAAAAGCTCCCAATGCCTACTTGTGATTAGGAGCTTTCCGATCATGTGACCGCTGTAACTGCCAATCAGCATTTACAATTTAGAATCTTATAAAGTGCCAGGAGGCTGTGGCAAGAAAAGGTTAACGTGTAAAAGTAGCAGATTATGGCAAATAGTTGTCTTGCTCTTCTTTTCTCGCAAAGCCATGCCACCAGTCTGTCAACAATGGTATGGAGATCAGCGGCTTTGTTTACAAACATAGCCAAATCTAATGCTTACTCTAACCCTACATTTATCAACAAAGTCATTGATCACCATATCAGCAGTGATGTGGTGATCACAAGGCTTTGTTTTACCCAACAAAGTAAAACATTGCAGCCACTCAAATCAGTTTATAACTTGCAAAGGAAAGGCGCACTGGGAATTTGTGTATTGTTCACAGTTTTCTACTCTTGTATTAGAGCTTCACAAAATTCCCATATCTAGGCTTATATGTAATTTAAATTTTACTTGCATTTGACAGGGTTGAATTTTTTTTCTATATGATAGCAGGGACCACTAGACTGTGGAACCATTTAAGGCTAAAATAATACATTTTTATTATTATTTAAATAAAAATTTTGAATAAATAATTTATGAGAAAAATACAATAAAAATAAAGAACAACAAAATAAAGACTTTTTATAGCTAATTACCCTTTCATGAGAAAAAAATGCTCTCTTCAGAGTTTTATTTGCCGGGTAATCCGCTTGGCTGTTTTACCCGGCAAAAGACCCTGCTCTGTCTTCCTGATCTTAGGGCAGGTTTACACCAGGAATGTGCTGTGCATTGCTGTAAGATTCACCTGCAGTTCTGTGCAGTTTTTAGCCCATTCATTTTGAATGGGCCACAATCACACTGCACTATAAGTAGTGCATGCACTACATTTGGGAACTCACTGCAGTTGGATTGCTTGATACTTTTGTGACCTGCATTTGGATTGTCATTAACCACTTGAGCTCCAGAGGATTTACCCCCCTTAATGACCAGGCCTCTTTTTGCTACTCGGCGCTGCACTAATTCAACTGATAATTGCGCGGTCATGCAATGCTGCACCCAAACAAAATTTACGTCCTTTTTTTCACACAAGTAGAGCTTTCTTTCGGTGGTATTTGATCACCTGTGCGCTTTTTATTTTTCACGCTATAAACAAAAAAAGGCCAAAAAGTTTGAAGAAAAACAATATTTTTTACTTTCAGCTATAAAAAATATATAGTAAACTCAAAGTTGGTTATAAATTTAGGCCAAAATGTATTCTGCTACATGTTTTTGGTAAAAAAAAATCCCAATGAGTGTATATTGATTGCTTTGTGTGGAAGTTATAGCGTCTACAAACTATGGTATAAATACTGCAATTTACGCCATTTTTCTGCTATACAGCGCTGCACTAGTTTAACGGACAATTGCGCGGTCATGCAATATGATACATAAATGAAATTTACATCCTTTTTTTCCCCACAAACTGAGCTTTCTTTTGGTGGTATTTGATTGCCTGTGCGGTTTTTATTTTTTGCGCTATAAAAAAAAAGGCTGACAATTTTGAGGAAAAAAAAAACAATATTTTGGACTTTTTGCTATAAAACATGTCCAGTAAAAAAAATGCAAAAATCAAATTTAGTCATAAATTTCTGCCAAAATGCATTCTGCGACATGTCTTTGCTAAAAAAAAAACCCAATACGTGTAAATTAATTGGTTTACGTGAAAGTTATAGTGTTTACAAATGGCGGGAAAGATACTGGGATTTTTAGGGTTTTTTTTACTAATAATGGCGGAGATCAGCGAATTATGGCGGCGTTCAGTGACTTATGGCAGCGACCAGCGACTTATGGCGGGACTGCGGCGGACATTCTGACATTGGGGGGTACTGACTTGGGGTCACTGACATCCCCAAAAACACTAATACAGTGATCAGTGCAAAAAAAAAAACACTGACACTGTACTAATGGCACTGGGGAGGAAGGGGTTAACTTTATTTTGCAGGGAAGGGTTATAGGAGTGAGGGGAGTGTTTTACTACGGGGCGGGGGTGTGTGCTGCACGGGACACCGCTGATCGAGAGAGAAACTCTTCTTTCTCGATCAGCTCGTCCTCAAGCTGTCAGGGAAGTGACAGACAGCACAGCTACTGCAGCTGTACTGTCTGTCACTGTTTGCCGCCGATCGCCAGGAAACAGCCGGTAAGGACCGGCTGTGACCCGGTGACTGACATCCGCGGTGGTGATCGGCGGGACAGATAGGGCGGCGGCACACCTCGCGCGCGCCCCCTATCTGTTTACAAAACACGCGTTTTAAAACGTGGTTTTGCCTGCCCGTGCCGCCCTGCCGCCGTATTTCTACAGTGACAGGGCGGCAAGTGGTTAACATTAAATTGACACCTGTTGCAGGCTGCAACTGCAATGCGTCTTGAACACGGTGTGGAACATGCACACACTGCGTTCTGGTTTGAACTGGCCCTATGAGCTTGAATGGCTCCTTTTTGAGCCCAGGACCACAGCAGATTGGTTCAGCATAAAGGTCGGTGGCAGATGTGTGAGCTCCCCCTTTACCGGCCTCTGCTGTACTGAATAAACCCAGATGTGTTCAGCTTCAGACTCCAGAAACCTGGCACAGTGCTGGAGGCAGAGAAAGCATAGACCTCTGATATTTCCATAGCAGAACCTATCACCACCTCCATGTTATTACATAGGGGACATGTCAGCCTCCTTGTGATCGTGACTGGTCTTGTCGCCACCCCTTCCTGTAGGCAGCCTGTTGTGGGTGGTGACTGCTGGGTCCCCCCTACAGTTCTGCTCTTTGCACAGGCTATGTACAGCACAGTGATGATGTCACATTTACAAGGTAATATCCGGGTTTGCAAAGGCATTTGGTGCACACAAAGTGGATTTAATTTTTTTGTGATTATTCAAAATATATTTAAATGAAAGCTCAGGAGTTCAGCATTAAGTACCATAAAAAATGAAACCTGAAAAAAAAATATAAGGGCCCATTATACTCTTGCATGCATAGAGGCTTATATCATTAAGGCAGTCCAGTAATTTTGTTCTATTTTGTTCTACTATTTTTGCCAACGCAGTGCAGCACACAAACTTATACAGAGAAAAGCAAACAGAGGGTGCGCCGGCCTACTGCATTACCTTAAAAATGTTTAATGAATATAAATAATAAGCATTATACTCACAAATGATCAATAAATAAAAGGCACGTCATAAAGGAACAGCTCTGTCCAATTCACACTGCGTGTCTATCTGTAGTGAGAACTCCAAACACTGATGCATATCGAGGACTAGCCTCTTCCTCAGAGCCCTGAGGAAGAGGCTAGTCCTCAAAACGCAACAGCCTTTTATTTACATTCATTAAACATTTTTAAGGTAATGCACTAGGTCGGGGTGCCCTCTGTTTGTTTTTCTCTATTCAGTACTTTGGACTCTCCCGGTCCTTTGAGGGCAGCAAGGCGCGCATATCCCAAGAATTTCCATATGTGGTCTTAATGACATTAAGTCCATCCCCAAGCGCAGGAGTAACTGCGTTTTCCACTTCTACACACCAACTTATATGCTTCGTGATGCACTATGACACAGGTACATTTATTTGCATTTAAAAACAGTAAGGCAGCCCATAGGTGAATCATTATTTTTCCTTTCACCCTGGCTATAGCCTGCATTGCTGATCATTGTATTCTGACAATGGGGAAGTCTCCCTGCTGTCAGGATACAATAGCTCAGTGGGGAGGATTCCCCTTCTTCACACTCGCTATTATATTCTGACAGCAGGGAGACTACCCCACTGTGAGAATACACTGTTGAAGGCTATAGCCGGCAGCACTGATCGAGCAGGAGATACCTAACAGGGTGGTTGACTTCCAATTTCAACTACCTTCCTGCCCATGTATGGATCGAAATTCAGCTGGTCCCTGCTGAACCAGCCAAAATTTGATCCATGTATGGCCAGCCTAATTTTGTATTGAATGTAGATATTGGCATCGTCAACCTTTGTTACTTTTTTTCTTGAACAATCATAAAAGAGAAACTCCTCTGAATGGCTAGTTTGGCCATCAAAGGGGTGCTTTGTGGATCAAATTAACTGGGGTAGTCAAGGGCGATTTTTAGAAATTTTGACACAATGTCAATTTTGCTACCAGAAACTTAAAAGGCACTGGGAGGAAGAATAAACCTGACATGCAGGTGCCTGCAACACAAAGTACATATTCATTTTCAGGCTCACTTTACTATTTCAGAGGCAAGCTAATATCTATATTCTTTTGGAATAAACCAAACAGACAGATGGAAAATGAGAGGTAAACCCAATGGCAGGAGATGTGCTTGTGTAGTTGAGAGATAAGTAAGTTGAAACCAAGTGAGATGTGTAGTAGGCATGCAAAGCTATGTAAAGCTTGGACCAGAGATCCTCTGCTCCTGCAGATTGAACAAGGGAGTGACCTGGATATCAGGATCATGCTTTGGCTGTGGTATGAAGGAAGCCTGCAAACAGCGTTCACAGGCTACATTCGCAAATTAGTGCTTGGATAAATTATTTAAATTAGTGTTTATACGCAAATAAAGACCTACTACAAATAGAGGAACATCACTGTTGCTCTGCAATACTGGATTTTAGCAGTACACCATGAAGCCATTTCACTTTTCACAAAATAAAATATTAAATTCACATATCTTAAAAACATACATAAGTACCGTCATAGATACAGAAATGTATACAATATATTAAAATCATACAAAAAACGAATGTACAACAATGTTCATAAGTACAGGCTTGGATACCCCAAGAATATCAATAATCAAAAGTTTATACAGTATTCTAGTTGGCTCTTAACTGGCTTGAAAAGGTGTCTTTCCCATACAATCATCAACGTGTTTTTCATGGTCACCACCACTTCCTCAGGTAAAAACAATTATTGTATAGTACAATTCTTACGTTGGCCATACATGATTCAATTTTCTTGTTCAATTTCCATTAGATTTGCCTTCATCTATGTAGTGCAAGGGCCTGCCTGATTGCATATAAATTGAAAATGTTTAGGTTTAACTTCATATTATATGGTTTTGATAAGTCTAAAGGAAAATGGTACAAGAAAATTGTATAATGTATGGCCAGCTTTAGGTGGTGTAGCACAAGCATAACAGTCTCCCAGGCAGAAATAGGAGCATATAGGGACCACAACAACAGGCTGCCATACAGAAGAGCAGCCAACAGGATCCATAAAAGAAAGGTGTAGATAAGGGACAATGATCTTAAGGGGTATTACCTCAACCCACAATGTTTATCCTGATAGCTGATATGGACTATTCCAAGCTTATTGTATTTGCTGCCAAGGCATCCAATTCATCAAAGTCTAGCATAGAAGAAAAAGGAGGCAGAGGGGGTGGGGAAGGATCAAGTCCCTTTCTACAGAGGATAGGCTCAGTCCTCCAATCTCCCCTTGCATGTAGAAATAGGTCCATTGCCAGTCACCGCCACTATGTACAAATCAAAGTACTGTCCTTTGATCTGCATATAAAGTCGGTTCCAGAAAATCTGCAAATGTATAAGAAAGGAAAGATGGGGGGAGGTTCAAAAATTGTGGTTTCATTTTTGTAGTGCCCCATAAAAAAATTTATGCAAAAGAAACCGTTTATTACATCTCTAAATAACTTTGGTACTTTTTACCAAAAACATAATTTTACTGATTTTCTACCAGTCAAAATTAATGAATAAAACCATTTTAAATAATTTAAACCCCACTAGTTACTAGATAGAGCAGTGATCACCAAACTGCGACCCAGGGGTCAGATGTAGCCCTTTGCCTACTTTTATCCGGCCCTTGGGGTGCTATTCCAACTGCTGACACCAACAATAGGGCATGCTTCCTGTCAGTGGCACCAACAATTGGATACTATTCTGCCCTCTGACATTAACGATAGGGCACAATTCCTCCCAATAATACCAAAGATGGGGCACAATTGCTTCCTTTGGCACCAACGATGGGGCATCATTCCTCCCAATGACATCAAAGATGGGGCATTAAAACAAATAAAATGGTGTTGCACTAATATCAATAGTACTAAGGACACAATAATTCAAAGAGTGGGGAGACAGAAAAAATAACACCCAAAACAAAGGTGATAAGTATAAAGGCCTGAATCCAGACCTAATTAGGTGCAATATGAACTGTGACAAAGACAACGTGAGTAATAATCAGCAAGTGAACATAAATAATACATAAAAATGTAAATAATAAAAATAAAAAACATAAATAATATATAAAAATAACCCCAAAACAAAGGTGATAAGTATAAAGGCCTGAACCCAGACCAAACTAAGTGCAATATAGATTGTGATGAAATACAACAGGATCAATAGTCACCAATAGAACATAAATAATGTATTCAACATAATAGGACTAACACATCCAAATAAAAGTGCACAAAAAACACAGTGCAAAGAAAACTGTGCCAAAATCAAATGGCAAAAAATATGTGCAAAACTTATTATACAAGGTGCATGAAACTATAAATGCATCATAATTAATACATAAAAATGTAAAGGTCTGAAACCAGACCAAACTATGTGCAATATGGATTGTGATGAAAACAAAGTGCACAATAATCAACATGTGAACATAAATGATGTATTCAACATAACAGGACAAACACGTCCTAAATAAAAATGGCACAAAAAGTGCTGTGCAAAGAAAACTGTAACAATCAAAAAGCAAATAAATATATGTGCAAAACTAATCATACAAGGTGCATGAAACTAAAAATGAACCTTATAATCAGGATTGATGTCAGTGAAAAACGCACAGTGGAAATAAACGTGCGTCAATAAGCACAGAAAATAATTAAAGCTACGTGACATATAAGAAATAATGAGTGACCATCAAAATAAACATAAGTGATCATCAAAGCAGCACGTTGAGTCACGGGACAGATTATTACTCACGTTGTCTTTGTCACAGTTCATATTGCACCTAATTAGGCCTGGATTCAGGCCTTTATACTTATCACCTCTGTTTTGGGGTTATTTTTTCTGTCTCCCCACTCTTCGAGTTATTGTGTACTATTAGTACTATTGATATTAGCGCAACACCATTTTATTCGTTTTGTTTCATTGTGCTAGTGGTGTCTAGGTGTTTGCAGCTTTTTTTCAATAGTCCTATCTATACCTATATCAGCGCAGAAAGTTTTTTCTATTAAAGATGGGGCATTGCTTACTCCCACTGATGCCATGACATTTTCTATTCCCGCTGGCCACAAACTGGCCTTCCTACAATTTGAAGGACAGTAAACTAGCCCTTTGTTTAGAAAGTATGGAAACCCCTGAGATAGAGCAAAAACATATATAGTTATAATGTGGAGTAAACCATGCTCATTGTGACTAAAGCATGCTAGTTAACCATGCCAGGCTTAATTCAGAAAAGAAATACCTGCTTTTAACTACAGTGTGCCACAATGTGGGGCAGGATAAGAGATTAAACCTCCCAAACAAGGGATTAGACCAGGGGTGTCCAACGCTTTGACTTTCATGGGCCACATTGAAAGAAGAGGAATTGTCTTGGGTCACACAGAAAATACATTAAGGATACATATCTGATGAGCAGGAAAAGTCAGGCAGATCAAAAATGAATGATCACTGCTATAGATAATGTACCTATCTGAGTAATAAAATTTAATTTTTTGTAATACTTTTTATTATAAAAGTAAAAGAGGGCAACATAAAACTAGTGCAATATTTGACACTGTTTTTGATAAACTAACCCATCAATATCTGGTTTGATGGATGTAGTAGCAATTCTCAATTAATTCTTAAGGTGCTAATCAGATATTTTGGCTCTAATTTTGCCCTTCGTGTGCTTCATCCTTGAAAACAGTTGCTCACAAACATAGGTGCTGACGACAAGAAGAAGGCGTGACTGTTACGAGTGGGAGGTTCAGTAAAGAGACACTGTCAAATTTTTCTTTGGCCGCACTTTAAATGTAAAAAAAAAAATCAGCATTTTTAGGTGTGTTTACAATTTTGTGTTGGGCCGCATTCATAGCCGTCCTGGGCCACATGCGGCCCATGGGCCTCAGGTTGGACCAACCTGCTTTAGACAGTAATAAGTCCTGAGAGTGGTTATAACCCTTACCCTTTCCCACTCTATTCAAAACAGAAAAAAAGAGTGTACTGTCCCCTAGGTAGATAGGATTTTTTTGCTGTTTGAGTCTTGTTTAAAGCCTGGGATGAGTCAGCTTGGGAGTGAGGCAGTGAGGTTACCCCAGGCCAGGCTGAGAGGCCCTACAGGCTAGGGCTTCTGGAGCCCTCATACTATTCTAGAAGCTGGAGGAACTTTCTAGAAGAGGGGCAGAGGAGGGGAAGAGGTCTAGATTTGCATGTTTAAGAGAACTTGACCAATCCCCAGGCAGGAGGCCAGGAATGGTGGCTAAGAGCAACCCTTAAATGTGAGGGAGCCTGTGCAGCAGGAGAGAGCTGTGTTTGGTTGAAAGATGGACTACGGAAGATGCTTGGCATGGAGTCTGAGAGGATGTCCCAGGGATGGGGGGCTACCTACAGAATGGAGCAGACACAAGGATCTCCACTGCCCTACAGTCTTATAGCAAGGCCAAGCTGTCAGCAGGGAAGGAGCCAGCCCAGCATAAGGCCTAAAAGCAGCTGCAACCCACTCATCTACAGGACAGAACAGTGTCAGTACTTCTACACCCCTTGGACCACAGAAGGGAGAGGGTGGTCATTTGCAAGACCCAACTAGTCCTCATCTGGGACTGCTTCACAGTGGATTCTGGAATCCTTTGCTCAGGGATACCCTCAGAACAGCTGGGTGGATGAGGGGAGTTTCATCTGGGGTCTGAGGAGGTACACCAAAGGGGACTCAGTACTCCTTAAAGAAACGGTTGCTGATTTTTGTTCCACATTTTGTACAGTGTTTGCTAAGAAGGTGTCCATGTTTTACAGTTCCTTGGGCATCCCTATACCCCTAGACCCCATCCATGTTGTTAACCCATAATAAAAGCAATAAAACCAAGCGAAAGGACTGTTTTACTGACTTTGTATGAGAGTTTTGGAAATTGCTGTGCAGAGCTTAGGGGGGACCCGAAAACTCAGCGGCCCTCAAGAGGGTAACGCTACAAAAGGTTTGGCTGAGGACACACTTTAATCAACATTTGAAAGCACAGATGAGCAACTGTTGCTTTCTTCACACTGACCTACAAGGAGCTCTGTGTTTGGCTACGTTCACACTAGCCTTGTTTGCAAGCGGCAGATAGGCATTTGGGAAGCATTTTTACCGTTTCCCAAACGCCTGTGAAAATTCTGCACATCACAGCACAAGGTGCTGTTCACACAGGAGCATTAGCGTTGTGTTGCGTCGCGGCAAAACAGACGCCTCTGGTTGAATCAGGAGGAGTTGAAGCCTCCTATTCAAGTCTATGGTGCCGATCCTTAAACGCCCGGCCGGCATTTGCGGTGCGGTTGCGACGCGGTTTGCGGGGCATTTGCGGAGCGTTAACACCATTCAAACTTCATTATAGGTGTCTGTGGGGCGTTTTTAACTCTTGGCAAATGCCTAGCAACCGCTGTGTTAAAAACCGCTCCGCAAACGCCGGACCAATGCTTGTCAAACGCTATTGGGGCGTTTGGCAAGAGTTGGAAAAACAGTCAAGTGTGAATGAGCCCTTAAGGTGCACCTCAGCAAGACACAAGTCCCTGTAGAAAAGCCATATTTCTTAGCATTGTGCTGTAACTATCCACAAAACCACCAGGTGGCACTGCAATTTAAGCTATTTCATGCCACAAAGGGACTATATACAGTATATTTTAATATACAAACATGCAAAGTGCTGGGTATTTAATGAAAAAAGTCTAAAATGAATTTATATTATAAATGTACCTTTAACTATTACTCTGTACATTAACCAGTTATCACGACAATGCATTACTGATATTTATTAACATAGCACCGTAGGGGCCATTTGATTAGAAAATGATCCTGGAATTGTATTTGCCATGGTGAAAATACCTGTTTATCAGCACCTGGCATAGCCTTAGTTTTTGTACGACATCCTATTCTTGTCTGAGTAAATAACAAAAAAGGGATGGCAGACGATAAGGCAATGTTGGCTGTGTAATTCTCAGCTAATTGGCATGACAAAAATTGAAACAAGTTAATTATACATCTAATAATATTTGGGAGAAAAGGACAATTTTGCAGTTCAAAGTAAAAGTACAGCACAAGTCGGGATCCTGATTAGACTTCTGATTTTTCATAGCGAACGAGGCAAGGATAGACCCCGTGGGTTAGTTTATAGCCGGCATGAGCACTGTGTAATCTAAGCAACAAGATTGATCCAGGTCAGGTATTAAGAGCTAAAATGGATTAAACAAAAGGCATTCCCCTTGTAACAAGAAGGAAAAAAACTTCAAAGATGGGATTTGTTTCTGTTATGACAAAGGAAGTGGATTTACAAACTGCCTTAAGGCACACCCCTCTGTGGCTTTCAATTTGCTCAATTCGGAATTAAGAGGCTGGGCCCTGCGAAAAAAAAAAAAAATCCTCTGGGCGAGAACTTTAGGTTAACGAGATAAAATTGAAAATGTTTTCTTCTTATTAAAAAAAACAAACAAAAAAACAAACAAGGATTCTATGGAGTTTGATAATCCAATACTTAAAGGAGCCCTGTCTATGGCAGTCTAGCAGAAGGTCTTCTCTTTAGTTCTATTGCACCTTCCTGTTGTATAAATGCCTGCTATGCAGGGTCATGTTTACCATATGGCACCTGTAGACAAATGCTAGGGCTGCACCAAACACACATTCACCCAACGGTTTCTCTAAAATGAAAAATCCACTTGTGCAAATAAACTTGACATATCCTGTAAAACTACTACATGCACTTCTTGTATTTTTGTTTAACTCTAAAGCTGCTTTGATTTTCTAAAAATGTTTTTAAAAATATCAAAAGTCAAAATCAATCAAAATGTCAAATGTTTTCATTACATACACTGTGTGACTGGGTCGATATTTACTGCAAAGAGCTTGACATCAAGTTACCAACATTCCCTACAATAAGAATTTCATTTTTATAGAGATACAGTACTCCCAAAGATTCTGTAGACTAAAGTGATGCTGGAGCTGTTCCTTTTCCTTTTATAAAACTGAGATTGTTCAGCTGGTGATAGTGAAAGCAGGCTTCCCTTCCTCCACTTAGCAGTCAGTTTGAAATAAGACATGGTAAGACTTGTAATAATATTATTATTATTATTATTATTATTATTATACAGGATTTCTATAGCGGTGAAACAATAAAACAGGGCAAAACATGCAATGAATCAAAAATAATTATACACAAATCATAATAAATGTCCAGAACCACCATAATGGAAAAAATATAAAATTTGTGTCCAAATACAAAAAGTGATGAAACCAAAAACAAAGAAAGTCCCCTTTAAACATGCAAATAGTGCTCCAAAAAAAATTTAGGACAAGTGTAATACAGAGAAAAGACTTCACGGATGCACACCTTCCTGTGAATACTGATGTATTCCGCACTCACCAGAGATAAGAATAAATTGCACTTTATGGATACAATATTATCCTCCAAATCCCAGGGAAAATTTCCTCTCCATGTTATGAAAAGGGATCAGATAGGTAAACATACTGGCAGCTTATTAATGACTATTTGGCATTGTGGGAAGGTTGGATATTTCCCTATTTATCCCCGATTTACCATAAGTAATCCTGATTAGTTAATTTTTAGGTGGGAGGCACGCCAGTGTAGTATATAAGTGATGAGGAACCGGAGGTCTAGGTCTTTGATAATGCCCTGGAGGAGGGGCAAAACGCATTAGAGAGATGTATTTCCGGTTTCCTATGTTGAGCGTGTGACGTCATATCAGGTGCTGCCAGTTTGGTTTACTTTCTGGAATCCGTTTTACATTGGGAAGTCTGTTTTGGAGGATTTTGTCAATTGGCAACTTATTTTAAGTTATAATGTGAGTAGATGGAGCACTATTTTATTCAATTAAAAGTCTTTGCAATATTGCACTATTGGTTCTCCTTTGTCTTCTCTTTTGTCTTTGACGCATTTTAAAGGGGGACCCTTCTTCATCTGAGCTCTGATGAAGAAGGGTCCCCCTTTGAAACGCATCAGCCTCATTTTGAGAGTCTACCCTCATGATGTGACTCACACTGGCTGTACACTTTAATTTCCTTTGAGGATCTGTATATGCTTGTTATATTTCCTTGTTTGTGAGTATATATATATTTTTTATTTAATAAATTCATAGTTTACTGAGGTAATGCGCAAGGTTGGTGTGCTCTTTCTTTTTGCTTCACTTCACAGTTTTGGTCGGGCTTCCCCAGCCTTGTTTTAGTGCTGCACAACCTTCCATGCATTTGTGGAACTGTTTCAAGGAATCCTTCCACCTTTCCACCATTGTTTTGAGTCCTAGAGTGCAGGAGATCTTGTTTCTGTTTCAAGCATTATTAATAAGTTTAAGATATTCTTACATCACACATCCATAGGTTGCCTCGGGGGGGATTGTCATTTTATACATATTTTTCCTTGTGTCTGGTCATTGCTGCATGATTGTCAGGCAATCCTACAATAGGATCAAGGGTAGAGGAAAGCTGTCAGTACTGAAGAGAGGATTCATAAGGTTCCCAGCAGCCATCATCCCCCTTTCTAGTACTGACTGCTGATTGCACAGACCATTCTATTCTTTGACATTACATTATAGAACAATGACAATTAAACAGCAAAGGTCCAAAAGACATTACAGTAGAAAACTAATGCTGATGTTCCTTGGCTGTGATTGCTGGGGGGGGGGAGATCTATCAATCATTGGATTTTCATGGCTGACTGCTATTATTTCTCTTTCCTTGATTTCCTCTTCACCTAGGCATAAATGGACATGTTTACCAAATATAAATCTGCGTAGTTGTAAAACTCTTTTTAATTGAGCACACTGCTTGGGTTTCATCTCATTTCTGCCAGGAGCTTTAGATAGATGAATTACAAACTATCAGTATAAGATCAGTGACTGTACAATGTTCAGCAATCAACAACAAATTTACTTTCCAGCACGAAAGACAGTTAAAGACAACTACTGATCAATTTGGACCAATAAGTGAATTCTGCACATTGCTTTTTGTCTGTTTAACCACTTGTCTACCGGGCACTTTTACCCCCTTCCAGCCCAGGCCAATTTTCAGCTTTCAGTGCTGCCGCACTTTGAATGACAGTTGCATGCAATACTGTACCCATATGAACTTTTTATAATTTGTTTCACACATATAGAACTTTCTTTTGGTGGAATTTAGTTGCCACTGGGTGTATTATTTTTTCACTATAAACAAAAATGAGCAAAAATTTTTAAAACAAAATGTTTCTTTGTTTCTATTATAAAATTTTGCAAACAGGTAATTTTTCTCTTTCACTTGATATGCGTTGATGAGGCTGCACTGCAGAGCAGCACTGATAGGCAGCACTGATGGGCACTGATGAGGTGGCATGGATAGGCAGCACTGATCGGCACTGATAGGTTGCACTGATGAGGTGGCCCTGATGAGGCGGCACTGATTCATCTATACACTTTCACAGAAAGAGGGGAGGTGTTTTGTAGCACATTCACACAGCCACTCCATTGTGGTTTTCAAGAAGGAGCATAATTGGCAGAGCAGCATTTATTCAATATCACATATATATTTTTCGGTTAATATAATAAAAACTGACATACCCCCTCCCCATAATAGATGAATACCATCCCATGAAACAAAACCCATTCTTGTAAATGGAAGCCTTGCACCAAAAAAAGTTTGCTAAAGACAGAACTTACCTGAACAAAGAAAAAATGTAAAAAAAAGCCCTTAATGATAACAACAAAAAAGGAGCAAAGGGGTGGATTGCTCAAGTAGCTAGCAGTCAGAAATAAAGTACATTTTCCTAACTGAACCTAATCTCTCCCTATGCAGTGTATCAGCTTTCCCTAGAGCAGCTTGCAACTTGCTGACACTATGGCTGCTCCTTGCTCCCCCTTTTTTATTTTGAGGGGGCTAGCTTATATAACCCCCCTCAATTACGCCTGCTGGCCATAGTTCAAAGGCAATGCAGTGCATTTAAAAAATTCTCCTGGGAAGCTTGAACCCATGGTAGCAGTGAATCCCCTATTTGGGGATTTCAAATTAAATAAATGACAGGGTCTCTTTAATACTGTCCAAGTTACTTATTTATTTTCCTACTAATTATTATGGGATGTGGAAACAAAGGACAATGTAAGACAAGCCATAGTCATTCATTATAGAGAGAAGGTATTAGGAAGGAAAGTGCTGGTAGTGCCCAATCAGATACTCAATTTAATCTTTCAAGGGGATAAAAGATGAACTCTGGTTGGTCAAAGCAAGTCTGCCTTTGCTGCAGTTTTTAGGTTTAGGTTAACATCTGTTTACATTGGCGTAACCATGCTTTACACAACCGTGTGGATCCCAATCCTTATCTGAACCACTAATACTTAAACTGAGAACCTTTCAGAACAATTTTCATATTCATATTGAGCAGCCTAATGATCATCACCTGAATCTCACAACTAAAGTTTTTTTTGTTTCATAACATTTTAAGGCAAGTGACTGCTGTCCTCTCCTTCTAGAAAATTGCTTGGCTGTCTTGCCAACTACTGCAAAATGTGGGGTCACTGATCTCAAATGAGTATGTCAACCAGGACTTCACTCCAACCTCCTTTTCTGCACGTGTGTTCCAGACCGGTGACTCAGAAAACATTAAACCAGAGATAGACATCTTTAAAAAATGTACACAGTGAAAGGTCATCCCATCAGAAACTTGTGCCTAAGGCAAGTATGAAATGTGGAGCTTAAGCGCAATGTTTATTGTGCTAGATGTAACCAGCTTGTAGTGACAGTAAAAATGGATAGTGGCTTTGGTGTCTGTAAAACACATAATGCCACCCTCTGGTGACAGCAAATATATAATATGATAACTTCTGATGCTTGTAGAGCCAGTTTCTAGTGACAGTGAAAGTCTAGTGCCAGCTCTGTTGTCAGTTAATGTATAATGCCAACTTTAGATGCTTGAAAAAATATAAGCCATATGTCAGCCTTTTGTGTCATTAAAAGCATAATGCCAGCCCGGATGTCAGTAAATGTATCATGCCAACCTCATAGACTTGGAGAATATAATGCTAGCCTCTGGGGTCAGGCAATATGTAGTGCCAGGCCCTGATTTATGTGAATCTATGATGCAAACCTCTGATGCTGGGTAAAATATAGTGCCAGCCTGTGATATCTGTGAATGCAGAATACCAGAGTCTACTATGAGTAAAGTTATCAAACTAACCACCAGGACTGCAATACCACCGTGCCATTTCCCAGAAGGGTCTCTGTGCATGAATGTAATTACCATGCTGCTTTTTTCATTATTGTAACTGGAGCCAAAAGGTATGGACATTACTTTTCAAAGTATTCGAGTTGTGATCTGTATATTGGGCAGATCACTTGAAGCAGGCAATACACATTGATAACTGTAGAATCTGTAGCCTAATAATGGTCATGCCACAGATTCCTATTATACTTTATGGCCATATTTTGTGGCTACCTGGCTATCACACACACTGAGGTTGGTTTACTAAAACTGGAGAGTGCAAAATCTGGTGCAGCTGAGCATGGTAGCCAATCAGCTTCTAACTTCAGCTTGTTCAATTAAGCTTTGACAAAAAACAAAAGGAAGCTGATTGGTTTCTATGCAAACTGCACCAGATTTTGTACTCTCTAGTTTTAGTAAATCAACCCCATTGCATAGCCAAATCATTGAGCTCAAGAGTTTCTGTTACAGGGTACTGTTGATACTGCAGCAGAAAAAAAAAAAAAAAAGGCATAATAGACAATTGTACACTTCCAGCCTATTATGTTGGGGAAGGCCCTTTCTTGTTCCTGCATGACTGTGTCCCTGTGCATAAGTGTACATAAAAACACAGACTGATGATTCTGACATAGAGAAATTAAGTGTTCTGCACAGCGTCTTGCTAGTAACCCTACTGAACACGTCAGGAAGGATTGGAAAGCTGACTGCGTGCCTAGTCTTCTCAACCAACATCAGTACCGAACCTTACAAATTAGCTAAATTGGACACAAATTCCCATGTACATGCTCCAATATCGTCTGTAAAGCTTTCCCAGAATAGATAAAGGCTGTAAAGAACTCATAGTTCTAGAACTGGATGTCCAACAACCTAATTTACAGTAGTGTACATTCGGTCAGGTCCATAAATATTGGGACATTGACACAATTCTAACATTTTTGACTCTATACACCACCACCATGGATTTGAAATGAAACAAACAAGATGTGCTTTAACTGCAGACTGTCAGCTTTAATTTGAGGGTATTTACATCCAAATCAGGTGAACGGTGTAGGAATTACAACAGTTTGCATATGTGCCTCCCACTTGTTAAGGGACCAAAAGTAATGGGACAGAATAATAATCATGAATCAAACTTTCACTTTTTAATACTTGGTTGCAAATCCTTTGCAGTCAATTACAGCCTGAAGTCTGGAACGCATAGACATCACCAGATGCTGGGTTTCATCCCTGGTGATGCTCTGCCAGGCCTCTACTGCAACTGTCTTCAGTTCCTGCTTGTTCTTGGGGCATTTTCCCTTCAGTTTTGTCTTCAGCAAGTGAAATGCATGCTCAATCGGATTCAGGTCAGGTGATTGACTTGGCCATTGCATAACATTCCACTTCTTTACCTTAAAAAACTCTTTGGTTGATTTTGCAGTATGCTTTGGGTCATTGTCCATCTGCACTGTGAAGCGGCATCCAATGAGTTCTGAAGCATTTGGCTGAATATGAGCAGATAATATTGCCCGAAACACTTCAGAATTCATCCTGCTGCTTTTGTCAGCATTCACATCATCAATAAATACAAGAGAACCAGTTCCATTGGCAGCCATACATGCCCACGCCATGACACTACCACCACCATGCTTCACTGATGAGGTGGTATGCTTAGGATCATGAGCAGTTCCTTTCCTTCTCCATACTCTTCTCTTCCCATCACTCTGGTACAAGTTGATTTTGGTCTCATCTGTCCATAGGATGTTGTTCCAGAACTGTGAAGGATTTTTTAGATGTCGTTTGGCAAACTCTAATCTGGCCTTCCTGTTTTTGAGGCTCACCAATGGTTTACATCTTGTGGTGAACCCTCTGTATTCACTCTGGTTAAGTCTTCTCTTGATTGTTGCCTTTGACACACATACACCTACCTCCTGGAGAGTGTTCTTGATCTGGCCAACTGTTGTGAAGGGTGTTTTCTTCACCAGGGAAAGAATTCTTCGGTCATCCACCACAGTTGTTTTCCGTGGTCTTCCGGGTCTTTTGGTGTTGCTGAGCTCACCGGTGCGTTCCTTCATTTTAAGAATGATCCAAACAGTTGTTTTGGCCACGCCTAATGTTTTTGCTATCTCTCTGATGGGTTTGTTTTGTTTTTTCAGCCTAATGATGGCTTGCTTCATTGATAGTGACAGCTCTTTGGATCTCATCTTGAGAGTTGACAGCAACAGATTCCAAATGCAAATAGCACACTTGAAATGAACTCTGGACCTTTTATCTGATCATTGTAATTGGGATAATGAGGGGATAACACACACCTGGCCATGGAACAACTGCAAAGCCAATTGTCCCATTACTTTTGGTCCCTTAACAAGTGGGAGGCACATATGCAAACTTTTGTATTTCCTACACCGTTCACCTGATTTTAATGTAAATACCCTCAAATTAAAGCTGACAGTCTGCAGTTAAAGCACATCTTGTTCGTTTCATTTCAAATCCATTGTGGTGGTGTATAGAGCCAAAAATGTTAGAATTGTGTGGGAAACACTGTGAATTCCAGTACGCAAATGAACAGCATGGTGCATGGTAAAGGCAAATTTCAGTGGGTGGGTGGGTGGGTGGGAGTGGGGGTGCCATATCAAGAGAACCTGTCACTTTGCCCAGTAACCAGTCCTTGAGCTTTTTTTTTTATATTGTATTAGGGGAATTCAACTTGGATGGGGTAAGGGGTGCATGGGACGGTCAAAGGGAATGATAAGTGAGGATAGCCTCCCTGGAACTATATACAAAATCCCTTCAGACAGCAAAAAATCCTCTTTTGGAGAGCTAGCCAGCATCACCTGGAGTACCACCCCAGACCCCAGATGAATCCTCTCCTCATCCAGCTGTACTAGGTGAATCCCTGGGCAGGGGATCCAGTGCCTGCCACTGCAGTGTAAAACAGTCCCGGGTAGCAGCTAATTCAGTTACTCACCAGAGTGCCCCTTACTGGCCCAGGGGGCACAGGTCTACTCATTCAGTCCTTCTCCTATCTGCTGCTGGGTTGGCGGCTGCTCTCAGGCCTTCTGCTGGGCCGCTCCTTCCCTGCTGCATAGGTGATCCTCCCACTGGGGGCCAGTGAAGTCCCAAGCTTTCCTCCTTCCAAGACTCTCTCCCTGTAGATGAGCCCCTCTCCATCTGTGCCCCCTCCCAGGCTCCTGTTCTCCAGCCTCTCACTTCTTCTCCATCTTCTACCTGAACCCCTCCTGCTGCTCAGCAGGCCCAGTCACTCTTAAGGGCTGTCCTGGCCCCTTGCCAAACCTCCTGTTGGGGATAGGCCAGGATCCCTTGAGAGTGCAGACTAGCCTCTCCTTATCTCTGCCCACTGCTTCTAGAACTTTCTCCAAAGTTCTAGTGCAGGAGGAAGTCTCAGAGATCCAGTCTGCAGAGCCTCTCAGCTCTGACCCAAATTTGACCCCGCTAGGTATCACACCCAGGCTGCTACTCAGCCCTCTTCACTAACAATTTGTGATCTAGCTCCCCCTAGCTACTTGGAGGGTGCTACACCCGAAATGGGTGATGTAACAGAATCTATTTTCAACAGTTGCCAAACCATCACCTAGACACTAAGTAGGAAAGGGGCTCAGTACATATTTTCATGGTACACCAAGCTGAACACAAAATATTTAAGCTGCTCAATGCATTCAGTCAGTGGCTCCACACTGTGAGCTATTCAACTACAATGATAGCACAGAAGCCTAAACACATTCTGAAATAACATGAAGTCTAGTACTGGTTTTTGCAACCAGTAAACATGGGGAGATAGTCTTGTTGTGTAAACAAATCTTTATTTTACAATATATCATTGCTGAAAACACCATGAAATGCAGAATAAAATGGCCATGATTACTGTCCTTTAATAAAGAGTAAACTCCTATTTTTCTAAATTTGTGATGGAAATTATTTAATACCTGCTGTCATAGAAAGGCCATGTGATATTTCTTAGTTATAAAGTACTCTTTACAAGGTAAATTCCAAGTATTGATATGATTATCAACATATAAAGGCTATCACATCTACAACTGTCAGGATACAGAACCCAGACTTTCATAACAAAAAGGTACCTTTCTATGCCAACTGGGACTAATTGTCACCGGTCTCATTCACATCAGTGCCAGAGACTGAACAGTACTGGGGTTACTGTGGAATTCAGACTCACTCAAGATCACTTTTAATACATACAGTATGCCAAAAAGGGAGCATATACTGCAGGCATGAAAAGGTAGCACTACATGTATGAGGGACAAGGCTGAAACAGACTTTCCTATCCAAAAAAGTTTTAAAAAAGTAAGTTCATACATGCAAATATATGCTTAAAGTAGAAGTAAAGTCTACTTTAGAACTTGTACCTACAGGTAAACCTATAATAAAGCTTACCTGTAGGTACTATGAACATCTCCTAAACTTGCACAGTTTAGGAGATATTCACATAACATTCAGCCGGTGATGTTACCAGGGCATGAGCTCTGAAGGGACGGCATATTGTGCCAGACCTTCAAAGCTCTATGCCGTAGACAATAGCTCCCATGAGCACGCACGGGAGTGATGTCATTGCGGCCCTGGCCACTCATATGACTGAAGCCCGAGAACCCGGAAGGAAGACTGTGTGAAGATGGCAGCATCGGGGAGCCATGACAGTGCTGTGCTGGAGGGCTCCTTGTAAAGGTAAGTCTGTCATAATGTACTAGTAAGTGACTAGGTACCATAACTAGACATATGTGTAACAATAGATGCGGCATCAATATCCATTACATTCCAATCCGTGAGTGGTTTCACAATGTCGTACCATAAGAGGACCAGGATTCCCATTTGTAACCAAAGATATGCATGGTGTCTAAGATAGTGTGGTGAATACATTCCATCAGTTTGATGGCTTCCATTCTTTGAAGTACCAGAGACCATGATACAGTAGGAGTGCACCAGCTAAGGGCAATGGCACATAGAATTGTGCTAAATAGGGTATGGACCAACTTATGGTTTGGGAGTGGTATATCTGGCAATGAAGCAAAGAGTAGGCTTATAGGTAGTTTCAATGTTATTAGAGTGCCAGAAATTTGGGAGACTTTAGAAGCTGTCTGTTGCCAAAGTGGTTGAAGGGCGGGACAGCTTCAAAATACGTGCAGGAAAGTGCAGTTATCTGTGTAACCCCTAAAGCATGTCTCTGGGACATCAAGATAGAATTTGTGCAACTTACTAGGTGTAAGATACCATCTTGTGTGACGTTTCACCACTGTCTCCTTAATGGTCATAGACCATGTATATTTATGTATAGTAGTAAGTATATCCATCCAGTCCTCTCTAGAGTACTCTTGGTGAGTTTCAGTTTCCCATTGAAGCATTATTTGGGATTGATCAGGTACATATAGCTCATTTAAATAACTATAAATTATAGAGATATCTCACCTATCTCGTGAGCAAGTATGGCAGATTCGATCATAATTAGAGAATTTAACCCCTGAGCAGGGGCGGACTGACCATTGGGAAACTCGGGCACTGCACGAGGGCCCTGGGTCAGTAGGGGGTCCCATGAGATTTCCCTGGTACCTTTTTTTTTTGAGTTTGGGCAAGGACACAGGGGCCCATGATCCCCTATTGCCCGGGGGCCCCATAAGTTGTCAGTCCGCCCCTGCCCCTGAGCTTAGTGAATAATGAGATAAATAGAAATGTCTAATCTGTAGATATTGATAAAAATCCTTGTGATGGAAAGGCATATTATTGTTGGAGGTAGGCAAAAGAACTAAAATGTGTACCCTGCATGAGAGAGTGAAGTGTGGTTAAAGCATGTGCCTCCCACCTTGAGAATTCGTTGGGAGTATGCAAGGCAGTGGGGAAATTTGTGTCTCATTTAAAGGAGGATAAGGGAGATATCCTGGAGCACAGTTTATATTGAACATTTCATTTAGCATGTTCAATACTTTTTCCCTGTGCCATTCCTTTTTATTATACATATCCTTATTTCTGAACTTATTTGTTTTGGTTTCCTTGTATGTATGGATTTAATGGGTTGTTACCGACATGTGGTGAAAATGTCATTCCAATAGCACCTTTAGAAATATAGTTACCGAGAAAAATGGTGATGTGTTCAATACTTATTTTACCCGCTGTATATATATATACACACACACACATCTACAGTATGTATACACAAATATATATATGAGCTGCTGAGCTCAACTATAAAATGCCTTGCATCATCAGAACCCAAAATTCGTTGTTGATCCAAGCAAGTCCTTAATTCTCTGGATAAACCTTCCTCTATATATTTTTTCTAATACATAACAGTGGCTATTTATACTGTATGTGGTGCTTTTAGAAACATAAAACACTTTTTGAAACAATCTGAAAAGTTGGATAGAACTGGTTCTTGTGGAAGACTACCTTTCTCCATTCCAAGAGTGCCCCTGTGATCTTAAAGAAGTATTATACCCAGAGGCGTATTTACCGCAAGGCAGACAAGGAGTTTGCCTTGGGTGACATTTTTCAGGGGAGTGGTGCAGCAGTGACATCTCTGAGGCCAGTAACTGAGCTTCAGCTTGGAGCGGGAAGTGACGAATCAAGTGGAGGAAGACTATGCCAGGAAGGAGGGCATTGGTGGCCATCGCAGGGTGTACATGGGATCCAGTAGGCTGGAGGTGGCCCACCCATCCTGGTGGGTACTCCCTAGGTATGTGTTGGGGATAGGGAGAACGGGCTGGGAAGAATCATGACAGACTGGATGATTGCCAGCCAGGGTGGACAATGAGCCAAGCAGGTAAGTGGAGAACTTCTCTGCCCATGGATAATCTGTCAGAGCCTCAATGATTGCTCTCTCCTCTGATGATGGATGTAGTGCTATATATGAATTGTAGTACCTCTCTCTCTCACTCATGGGGGGGTGGTTGGCTTCAATTTATTTAGCGTATCTAAATTTGCTAATGCATCTAACACTCACCCCCAGACTGATAATGCTGCTGCTCAAAAGTGTCTCTGTTGCTCCTGCATCAAATGTGGGGGCACTCTAATGCAGGAGGTGTGTTGCTGGCTAGATCACCAGGTGAAAACAGAAAGAAAAAAGCCTAAAAAAAGAAAACTGATGCAGCCACCAGATCTAATGATTGGTAAGCTGCAATATATTACATTTTTGGCTTTGGTTTAATACTGCTGTAATGGCTTTGTATTTCCACTGAACCTTTCTATATGGGCAATTTATATATTTAAAAATAGATGTTCATATCCCTCACATTAAGCACCCCTTCTCAAGGATGAATAGATTTAGTTCAATTAAACTTTCCTCAGTCTCCTCCATGTTAGTTTACCTCCTATGCTTTCTTTCTAATTCCACATTATCATTTTATAAACCGATGCCCAAAGCTGAACAGCATATTCCAGATGAAAGTATACTAATATTTGTCAAAATGATGTCTTCTATGTTAGTAGTAATGCACAGTACAGCTCTCTGCAACTTCAAGAAAGAAACAGTGTACAAGGAGAAGTCTGAATACTGTTGGCCTGCCAATGTGACACCAGACTCAAGAAGAGCTGCAATACAAGGAAACATAAAATAAATTATACTTGTAAAAAAAAATGTGTGAGTATGACGAAAGTATCAATTTTTTTTTTTTATTTCCTGCGGTGAGAAGATGGAGTTTCCCTTTTAATTCTCATCTAATCTCTAGAAACAATCCCATTATATTAGTTTTAGGCATTTCCCCTCCTCCGGACTAAAACAGCTTATTTTGGATTATTTTACCAAGCCATTGTCGTTATATAGCAATACTATAATTTATGGAGCAATAGGACATCTATATTCTGCACCCGGAGACGGTTAGCCAGGCGTTGCAAATTACTGTCCGCAGAAGCCAATCCAACAGGTGCCATTTGCTGTGAGGCAAAACTTAAATATTACCGGTCACGTTATAATGTGTTGTTTAGAAGTAATTATATCCATATCACAGACGGTAAATAATAAATGTATTTTGCCTAAAATTTTATTCATGTTTCGTTTTAATATGGCAAACTTCGAAGTCATTTAATCTCTCGGCAAATTGAGCTAGTGGGGGGTTCTCTACATAGAAGATTGCAAGTTATTAATTCCAGGCAGTCCTGTCTTGTACAATTAGTCACTGTTTGCAGCTGGAAATGTTTTATTAATTTTCCATAGCAGTTGATTTTCCTCCGTTTTCTCAGTTTAAATTAAGCAGTATGAAATACTGTTTTTTTTTCCCTTCAAATAAATTTCCTTCCCGCAAAACTACATGCTTCTGGCGATGTCAATTTTCCTTCTTGATTAAAGTGCCAGCAGGCAATTAATAACTTAATGCATTTTAAAAGAACTTTTTTTTTTTTTTTGGAGAAGTTGTAATTTGAATAGTCAGACCTGTGCATCGATTGTTGAAGATTTAAGGCACACTCCTGTAAATCACAGAACCATACAGACTGAGAAATAATTAAAAAAAAAAGTGAAATAAGGAAAGGCTGTGTTTGTTGGACTGTAGAGCATGCATTTGTAGCAAATAAACTTCGACTTATCAGCTGCCTCTGAGGACACTTGTAATGTGGAAGAGTAGACACGGTAATGTCTTCATAGACAGCTCTGTTCCATCAAATGTAGGGGAGCTTAAAATTGCTTGTTATCGCTAAATAGTAATCCTGGGACAAGATGGTCTCCATCTGCATTACAAAAGGTGCTCACTAATCAAGAATGAAATTTGTTAGAGAGTGTGGAGTCGCAGAAAAAGGTTGAATATCGGAATTTAGCAATTTATGCAATGGTTTTTCTAGATGGTGGACGTTAACAAAAACAAGCAGTGAACAGAACTGACTGTAACTTCTTAAAAGGGAAATAGTCTGTGCTTCACTGCTCTGCTCCTGAAGTCTATGGGTCAAGTGTGACCTGGCTGACTGAGAACAATAGCTTTTCTATAAGAGTAATAATATAAATAGGGTGATGGTTGCCCAATCTAGTCTTTTTTTCTGATGGGTAGTGCAGATTTCTTGTGTCTGTGGGCTACCCCCTCACTCATCGGGGGGAATATGGATTGGAAAGTTTAGAAATCCAGCCCTGACCTTTATTGTTCCCTAGAGTTAAGTCAAGCCATAATCATTTGCTAGTGCTGTTCATATGTCCCCCTTGCCTTTACATTTATAAGAATAAGAATATTGTACAAAAAAAAATTAAATAATAATTAACAAATTTAGAAAACTAACCCTTCCTCCCTAGACCTTCTGAACCCCTCTACTCTATACCTATACCACCCACCCCAGCTGCTTACATACCTTAGTAGCAAAGTTGCAGCACATTGATGACTACAGCCTTTCTAGAAGATATTCACAACAAGGCTGGCAGTGCCTGTACAATGAGCGTTTATAGTTTCATATTCTGAGACTGCAGACACTCATTATATGGCCCTATATAAACTTAAAGTGTTTAGCTCATAGTTACATAGTTAGTCTGACTGAAAAAAGACAAAAGTCCATCCAGTTCAACCATAGAGATAAAAAAAGAAGTTATAATCCTACACCCACAGTTGATCCAGAGGAAGGCAAAAAAACCCCAGCAAAGCACGATCCAATTTGCACCTGCTGGGAAAAAAATTCCTTTCTGATCCCCCGAGAGGCAATCAGATATTCCCTGGATCAACTTTACCTATAAATGTTAGTATCCAGTTATATTCTGTGTATCTAAGAAATAATCCAGGCTTTTTTTGAAGCAACCCACTGAGCTGGCCAGAACCAACTCTTGAGGAAGTCTATTCCACATTTTCACAGCTCTCACTGTGAAGAAACCTTTCCGTGTTTGGAGATTTAATTTATTTTCCTCCAGACGTAAAGCGTGCCCCCTTATCCTCTGTGATGACCTGAGGGTGAATAGCTCTACACCGAGTTCACTATATGAACCACTGATGTATTTATACATGTTGATCATATCCCCCCATAATCTCCTCTTCTCAATAGAGAATAAATTCAGTTCCTCTAATCTTTCCTCATAGCTGATCTCCTCCATGCCTGGTATCAGTTTAGTTTCCCTTCTCTGTACTTTCTCCAGTTCCCCAATGTTTTTTTTTGTGAATTTATGCCCAAAACTGAACTGAATATTCCAGATGAGGTCTTACTAATGATTTGTACCGGGGTAATATGATATCTCTCTCTCTGGAGTCTATACCTCTTTTAATACAAGAGAGGATTTTGCTCGCTTTAGAAACTGCAGCTTGGCATTGCATGCCATTATTAAGCTTGTGATCTACCAGAACTCCCAGATCCTTCTCCACCACTGATTCCCCCAGTTGTACCCCCCCTAGTATGTATGATGCATGCATATTCTGAGCCCCCAAGTGCATAACCTTACATTTATGAACATTAAACCCATTTGCCACATAGTTGCCCAATTAAACAGTGCATTGAAGTCAGCTTGTAAGTTGGAGACATCCTCTAAGGACGTTATTCCACTGCACAGCTTGGTGTCATCTGCAAAGACTGAAATGGGATTTGTAATCTCAGTCCCTATATCGTTTATTAATATATTAAAAAGTAAGGGTCCCAACACTGAACCTTGGAGTACACCACTGATGACCCCAGACCATTCAGAGTATGAATCATTAACCACTAATCTCTGAATACGATCTTTTAGCCAGTTTTCTATCCATTTACATACAGATTTTTCCAAGCCTGTAGACTTTACCTTACAAATTAGCCGTGTGTGGGGAACTGTGTCAAACGCTTTTGCAAAATCCAAGTATACCACCAAAATCCAAACTCCACTGTTTAGATCACATTACACCCAATTTTAGGGTGTAACCTGTTTGCAAGAGAAAACGCCCCCTCCTCCCTCCTAAACTGACCCTCCCTCTGACAGTGTGCTAGGGTCCCATTTCCTTCCCAGCAGCTTTTACTTCTGAATTTTGCATGTTTGTGCGAAGCTCCACCTGCACAGCTGCATCATTCATTCAGAGAGATCTGTAAATGAATGAACTAACAGTCTCATCTGCCACTCAGGCAGACAGACTTGTAGTTCTCAATGGAACACAAGTGCAGTGAATACCATACTTGTAGTCCATTGACACTTCCTCCAGCTTAGTAACTGGAAGTCCATACATCAGTAAGGACCTGAGCTGAGGGAAGAGTCTACATGAGCCTGTGCATTGCACCCTTGATCCACTGATCGCAGTTGTAATGCTTTGCTGGTTCATTTGTGTGCAATACACTTATGTGGAAATATAATGCAATGCATAGTCATGGTTAATGTTCATATTACTGTAAATTGAGAATTTATATAGTTAATTGTCCAAAGCCATTGTTTATTGACCTCAGTATAGTTGGGTAATATACTGCCACTTTGTGGTCATTTTGGTTATTGCATCTTTTTCTGTCTTCCATCCTGTGTTCCTTCCCACATGTATTGTGATGTAATTCCATTTCCTTTTCAATCTGTCTTTATTGGGATGAATATGGCTGCTAGTCACTAGGCCACATGTAATCTGCTTGCGTCAAGGAACACATTACCATGTTTTGACCTGCAAATACCATCTTTTCAATCATCTGCTATATCTTGTTGTCTGCTGTGCCTGCTGCATGCAATAAAGATCTCCTTGGATGAAAAAGGTGTTTGGTGAGTTTAGCTATCTGATAAAGACTGTCCGTGGTGATTGTATCTGCTTATACAGGCCAGGAATAGAGGTCTCAGCAAGGGATAAGTTACTTATACAACAGTTGGAGTCAGAATAATTTGCAAAAAAAAATAATAATAAATACGTTTTTTGCTGCAAATATGGGTGCATTTATTATTTTCTTTGCAAAAGATTGTGTTAACCTTTAATAGGGCCAGCTGAGTAGGCTTGGCCAGTACTAAAGACACTTTAAGCTAAAAAGCCTATAAACAGTGGAGCAGGGTCCAGCAGTGCGCCTGAGTGTTATCCACTACTGTATATGGCATTCATGCCAGGCATTTCTGAGATTTCTATGAAGTTTTAGAACACTCTATAACAGCCATTTTTGAGAGTCTTTCCACTGACTTCTATAAAGTCTTTGAATCTTCTAAAAGAGATAGCAAGGCTCAGGGCGCAATTAAATAGTTAAAATGTAACAAACATGCTATTACAAATAATTATGGAAATTCATGTGCCTACATCATCTTTCTTTAATGTTTTGCTTAAGGATGACCTTTTCAGCTTCAACACCTGATGCTGACCATCCGTCACGATCCACTTACAGGTCCATCTCGCTTCTCAATTTAGATGTTAAATGTTCAGCAAAATTTTTAGCGAACAGACTGAGCATGGCTATTCACTCCCTCATTGGCAAAGATCAAGTAGGCTTTATACCTAATCGACAAGTGGGGAATTATGTGAGATGAATACTACCCCACATGGAAGAAAAATATATTTTAAATATATTTTAAAAGTATTCTACCCAAATATACTGCCACATATTTGAAATACTACAATTTTGTCCATATTCAATATATTTCAAAATATATTTTAAAAAATAAATAAATAAATATATATATATATATATATATATATATATATATACATATATATACACTGCAGGTTGAAATGCGTTTTTATTACAAAGTATATGAAAAATATTTTTACAAAATACATTTCAAATATACTGTATGTCTTTAAAAATACAAATCTAAATTTTTGGAATGCATTTACAAATATATGTAAAAATATATGTTTACATTAATAATATAAATGTATATGTTAAAAAAAATCTGAAGAATATATTTAAAAAATATATATTTAAAGATTAAGATTTTTTAATATAAACATTTTTAATATGTGTCTATTTAGTGTGTTACTCTTAGGAGTACCTTTAAAGTCCATATGATATTTTTCTTGGCACTTGTGATTTTTTTTGGATTCAGTGTTTTACCCTCTCCCAAATTTCTTTTCTGGTTTATAATCAAATCCACCCAAGATTAATATTAGATTCTTTTTACGGCTGATGCCAGGTCTTTTGCTATCTCCACAGTTAACCATTGTTTTGTAATGTGTAATATCTAGTACAAATTTACTGAAACTGAAAATTGTAGTGGCCCTTTACATTGATCATCATTGTTGTGCCACCAACATTGGTGATCAGGCAGCATATCAATCGACCATTGCTCAAGGAACTCCTAGCAACCTCTGAAAGAACATTGGGGTTCTACAAATCCCTGATTGAGAAATGGTGGTCTGGAGTATTAGACAGTCCCTGTACTAGTCTACAAACCATAATTATATTTAGAAAGCTTCACCACTATAATCTCTGCACTCTAGTTTTATAATCTGCCACAGATTTTAAAACACAGTGATCATACACTTTATTCTTACCATCATAGAAAAAAATAGCTGGCAGGCACAAAAAGTAAATTTTAAAGTCACACTCACAATATTATTGCTATATTTTCAGACAGGAAAAATATGAACTATCAATGGTATGCAAAAAAAAGCTTTTTACATTTGCTTTTACAGGTCACACCTGCAACAGTCAATACACGGTAAGCAAACTAGTTGTATAAAAAAAAAATCACTTAAAGTGGATCTTCACTCTCTTAATCAACATTACCTATTTTAATCCTTATGCTGCTAGCATTAGTAAATAGCCAGGAAAGTACATCATATTTACTTGTTTTAAACTTGTGTTTTTACATTTCTTCAGTGATTTCTTCCTGATTTTCAAGTCTATGCAAATGATGGTATAAATCCCAGGAAGTCTTCAGGGGGAGCAGGGATTATCTCAGCTAAGCACACCCTCCTGACTGCATTCCTGAGCTAAGGACAGGTGAATTCCAGGAAGTAAATGCTACATAAATCACCTGCCCTTACTCAAGATGGTCATGGCCAGAATACTAGAGTGTGTTTTTCAAAGTGATTTCTCAACCATATAAAGCATGAAGACATGGATGGATGAGTAAGTTTGCTTTGAATATTAAAAATGAGTTAAATAGCATTTTTGATTTGTGGGTCTCAGTTGCAGTGTAGGTCTGCTTTAAAAGAGAATACCAAAAGTGGATGCTAATACCCAAACTTCAAACAGAGATGGGGCTGAGCCTGAGACCTAAGAACTTTATCTTCAAGAGATATATAAGCTAGGGAGTGACTTTTTAGAACACCTGTTACCGGTTCTCTTCTGAGGAACTGACCCCTGGAGCTTGTGAATACTTAGGTCAGAGTCATTGTAATAGAGAAGGAGTGCGTTGGTGGTGTTATGTCCAAAGTGGTCTTACTCTGCATTGTGAAGAAGATTGTATGAAGTGGAGTGTAGTGATTCAGGTTAGGCTGCCATCATGCATGATCAGGTCTCTGGTAGGTGTTTGGACAAAATCCAAGAGATTTGGAAGAGAAGGAGCCAACACCAATGGTTGGTAGTCTAAGTATTTTAACTTATATTAGTGTATCTGAAAAACAAGCCAACATACTGTATTTCGGGGGTTCCAAGGGACCCATTTCTTTGCAGCAAATTTGCAAGTGAAATTTAGACTGGAATGATGCCGGACTCAAAAAGGTCAAAAGTTTCAAAAATAGATTCTGAGCATCTATGAGAAAGCAGGTTTCAGTAACAGGTTTCAAGCACTGTTGAACCGGCTTCAAAACTCTGCTGTCTTGTGGAGTCTCATTTATTCTCACACTCTCACATTCTCTTTAATTTTGAGCCCTGATTATGAGCCCTTAAGGCGGGTGTCGGCAACCCGCGGCTCCAGAGCCGCATGCGGCTCTTTTTCACCTTTGCTGCGGCTCCGGAGCACACTGCCCACCAGGTGACAGGCAATAGGGTTGCCGTAGCTCAGTGGTCGGCAAGCCACGGCTCTTTACACATTTTAATGCGGCTCTTCTGTGTGCCGGGCGCCCGCTCCCCTCCCTCCTCTCGGGTGGCCGCCCCAAAAGTCAGGACTCTGCAGCTAGCCCAGCAATGGGCAAACTACAGCCCGGAGGACCTTTTAATCCGGCCTGCGGAGCGTGGCAAACATTGGCTGTCAGGATGTAGGCGGGGCAGCGTGACGAACTCCTCTCCTCTCACAGTCCGCCCTGAAGACCGGAACGGCGCGGGAACACGGCGAGAGGAACGCGCGGAGCAAAGGTAAGTGAATTGACACAATATGGGGAATGAATTACTATAGGGGGGATGAATTACTATGGGGGATGAATTACTATAGGGGGGATGAATTACTATATGGGGGATGAATTACTATGGGGGATGAATTACTATATGGGGGATGAATTACTATGGGGGATGAATTACTATATGGGGGATTAATTACTATGGGGGATGAATTACTATGTGGGGGATGAATTACTATGGGGGATGAATTACTATATGGGGGATGAATTACTATATGGGGGATGAATTACTATATGGGGGATGAATTACTATATGGGGGATGAATTACTATGGGGGATGAATTACTATATGGGGGATGAATTACTATATGGGGGATGAATTACTATGGGGGATGAATTACTATATGGGGGATGAATTACTATGGGGGATGAATTACTATGGGGGATGAATTACTATGGGGGATGAATTACTATATGGGGGATGTATTTTCAGTTTTAAAAATGTGGCTCTCAAAATAAATTTCAATCGTGGTTTTGGCGAGATTTGGCTCAGTTGAAAAAAAAAGGTTGCCCACCACTGACCTAAGGCTATGATTGTGATTATGACGATACACTGTGGCCCTGATTAACCCTTTGCTTACTGGGCCCTTAAACCCCCTTCATGACCAGAGCTTTTTTTGCAATATATGCAGTGTCGGATTTGTTTTAAATGTTGCAATGGTTTTGCGGCTCCCAGTCTTTTTTTCCTTCTCGGAAACGGGTCCAAGTGGCTCTTTATGTCTTAAAGGTTGCAGACCCCTGCCTTAAGGGGTCCCTTAAAAAACCCCAAAATGCATTGACCTGCTAATTTTGGATATACTAAGGTAAAATAAAAGTATTCCAACTCTCAACCAATGGTGTGGCACTCCTTCTCTTCCTAGGTTTATTCCAAATGCTATTTTGTTCTATAAACGTAGAACTCCATATGCATACAAATCAAAAACTATTCAAAACATGACCACAGTATAAACAAATATGATATATAGGCTTTGACAATGTATTTCAATTGAAGCAGGCACAGTTGGACCACCCTCAGGAGGAACACCTGACTGTTGAGCATTTGTGTTTGTGGCTATGCAGTGAGAGTGGAGTATCCAAAAGCTTCAAACTGTGGTATTAAGGGAAATGCTAACAATTAGAACAGGCTTTGTAAACCGTCTGATCAGAACCCCTAACAGTTGGCCAACAGACACCTATAGTCACGAGATTATATCCCCTCCCTCCTAGATTGTAAACTCCAAGGATCAGGCCCTCCTAACCCTCTTGTATTGAACTGTATTGTTGCTGTATTGTCTCCCTTTATATTGTAAAACTCTGAGCAAACTGTTGGCGCTATATAAATCCTGTATAATAATAATTATGCCAAATCCAGTCCAGTAAAACCAAACAGGATATATCAGGCGATGGTCGACACCTAATTAGACGTAGCTTAGAATATATCTGAATTGTTGCAGACTGCGACAAAACAGTTCCTCCAGAAATTCTAAAAATCTGCATTTTCTGGGCCATGGGTTCAGCTGCAATTGAAATCCTGCTATGAATACCTACTGGAGAGGGTTTTATTTATTTCTTTAGAAGCCATAAAACTGTCCAGTCTGTGATAAAGTGTAAAAGTCACAGACAGATCCCTACTAAGGGCTTTTTGTTATGAGACGGGGCGAGGAGCTGAAAACATGTTTCTCATACTAAGGAGATGTAGCCAGAATTCTATATCCTGACACTGAGCTGATACGTCCTGACAGCCCTAATGTAGATATTGAGGCAAGAAGTATGTCTCAGGAGAAAAGCTGACCCGCTGATGAGTGCGCTGTGTCACTGGCTCTTTCACACATCTAAGAGTGCGGCGTGCACACCAACTGAGCACCTCAATTCACTTAGTGCAAGACGGAATGGCAGCTGCATTGCCTTGATAAAAAAAAAATCATCATGGAGTAATAGGATTAATGCTGACTATGACTGTGTAACAAAAAGGTCATTTTAACAAATGCCATTCTAAGGGGAGGCTGCTAAACAGAAGGTGCTTTTTTGTTTGTGTTCAATTTTAAACGTTTATTTGAAAATATTTTGCATCTATCTATCTATCTATCTATCTATCTATCTATCTATCTTATTTATCTATCTAATCTATCCTTTTAATTAGATGTACTTTATAATTTAGGATGATTTAGGACATTTTAAAGTGCATGTAAATCCAAAGCTTTTTAAAGGAATAATTAAAACCCTGTCTTTTTTTTCTGTGTCACATTCTGAAGATTTACCTGAAGTTTTCTTCCCCAGAGACACAACTGGAAGCAAGAAAAAAAACACTTCTAAGTGAAAGGACACCCCCCCCCCCCCAATAGCTGTTACTGAAAGAGGTATCTCTTGTGTAAGATTTCGCTTCAGCTACTGTTCTGGTGGCAACTACAGATTTTGGATTTTACATCTCACCTTTTTTAGTGAGGGTGAATCTCCCCAGCAAAGTCACAGAGAGCAATAATAACCCAAGTTGTAACCCTTCTCTACGTTCTACAAAAATATTTAAAAAAAAACGGGGCTTTAAATATACTTTAATATAAAAACTTTAACTATGAACTTTTATTACCTTGGTATATGGTGCCTTGGATGTTGGCTAAATAAAATTAGGCCGGGAGTAAGGGAAAGGAAGCCTAGACATAGGGCCAGCATGAGAGGGTTAAAAGGGGTTTTGATTGGGAGGAGTTTTGGTAAGGTAAAAGTAAATAAGTGTAGCGCTACCCTCTTGAGAGCCGCTGGTTTTCGATCCCCCTTTACTTCCTGCAGAGCCAGACAACATGCATTTTCCAGAGACAAGAAACAGTCCATGGGCTTGGTTTTTTAGTTTTTCTAGGAAATTTAACTTGGATAGGGTAAAGGAGTTATGGGATTCCCAATCTGATTGCAGAATAACAGTCTGAAGACAACTTCCTTCTCTAGAAAATGCCACAACAATGGCAGATGAATGACCGTGGTCCTGCCGGAACCCTGACAGTCTATTTAGCAAAGTACAGCAACTTTCAAGAGTTCCCTTGAATGGATTTTAACAAAGTCTCAACTTGTAAGAGCTCTATGTCCCCTAAGTGTTCAAAATTTCAGCCCACCTGACTATGGTATCTGATCCCATGACAGGGGATTGGATAAGTTATGAACTGCCCCTCTTGCCAGAACTTGCATCCAGCAGACTTCTTCCTTCTAGGCCCTGGGGGAGTAGAGGTACTCACACTGTTCTTGCCCTGCAGCTATGAATAGAACTGCTTTCAGGCCTCTGTAGCTGAGCTGGTTCTTCTCCAAGCTTGTCATGCTGTCCTTCCCCAGTGGACTGCAGGGCAGTGGAGCTCCCTCTTTCAGCTTCCTCCTCCAGCTTCCTGCCTCCAGCCTGGAAGCAAGACCCCCCCCCATTCTCTAGGGCCCCCTCCCCGGCTACACAGCAGCACCTCTCAGCATTCCATCTTCCACCCGACTCTCCTGCTGGCCAGGTTCTATCATATTTATGGGCTGATCTGCCACACTGCCAGGCCTCCTACTTGGGATTGGTCAGACTTCCATAAATATGCAGATCAGCTCACCTCTGCCTACTGACTTGTAGAAGATTTTCCAAGTTTCTAGAGCAGGGGGAGGTACCAGAGGACAGACCTGTAGATCCCTCCAGCCCTGACCTGGAGCAACCCTCTCACTAAAACCCTGGCTTCTAGCAAACCTCAACAACTATGTACAGTTGTACACCAAAGGACGCTACATAAGGATTTGGTACCTACCAGATCAGTGGGTTGGAAGGAGTAGGTGGTGCTGCAGGGGATGATCAGTAGGAAGATCCTGGTGAGGTCTGAGTTTTGACAACATCCCACCCTCCATCCCTTTTTTGGATTCAGTTGTTTTACATTTCTTGGAACTGTTCCCGCGGTGTGATTTGTCATTTGGCAGCTGGCTGGGTACAAGGTCTTTGTATGTGCTTTAATATAGGCAAAATTACATATTGGTCTTGGACACAGCTTCCAGTAGTTTGTTTGGGTTGTACCTGCTAGTAGTGGTGTTGTCCCTGAGTCAGTGTTTTGTGTCTGGAGGTGCAGTTTTGGGTTAAGCAGGTACTTGAAGTTGTGATGCCTAGAAGAACCTTGGGGCTCCATTTTTTTATGCTAAATGAACAGTTTTTGTATGTTATGTATATGTTATTTATACAATGTTGTTAATAAAGGGGTTGCTATGGTCATTAAACTTCAGTTTGGTGTTAAGTGTGTCACTTGGCTAAGGTAAGAGTGGAGTGGTCAAGCAGTAGTAGGGACAAATCATCTTTTATACAGTAGTCATATAATGATACCTCAACCCAATGTTTTAGAGACTGTAAGGAGTTAGGTGTCTTCAAACATATATGGTGGGACTGTCTGAAAACGTTTTTGGATCAACGTTTATCAATTAATATACACAGTACTAGGCAGGATTATATGCAAAAATCCATATGAGACCCTTCTTAATTAAGTTTGCATAAAACACCAAAGGAAATTGCTCCCTGGTCTTTGGAGTAGGCAAGCAGACGGTGAAAAAACTTGGCGGCCCACTCAAATGACCATAACTCAAGTCAAGGTCACAGGCAGCAATAAAAACATAGGAGGGGTTGAAATCTTTCTGTACATTATCCAAAACTCTTTAACCAAAAAAAAAAAAAAAAAGTTTAAAAATACTTTTAAATAATAACTTGTTAAAAATCATGAAATAAAATGATTTAAACATGCCTAATTCCTTGGCAATAGAAGATCAGAAAATATACAGACCAGTGCCAAACACGCATGAAAATTCAGTGTGACAAACACAGCTAAAAGCTCCCTTAGATGATGGTCACATGTCTGATGGCTGGTTCACACCTAAACAGGCAGGTTCCTGTGTAGTCTGCTTTTGACAGTCCATAATTTGAATGGGCTGCAAAATGCACCAGAGTGCAGAAAAAGTAGTGCAAACGCTTCTTTTTCATATCGCACTACAGGGAACTGCATGGCAATGCTGTAGCTTGAGATTTGATGACTGCAAGCATGCAATTTGCAAGATGCATTTGGAGTGCCACTAACAATTCATTGGCACCCACATGCACCTTGCAAGGGCAGTGCACTCACCTGTGATGTGGGAAATACACACATAATGTCCCTTTTCCCCACCTTGTTTTGGTGTGAATGGACCTTAAAAGCTTATGCATTTGATCTAGTGATTTTTCTTAAGTAGCTGACTTGCCAGTGTAACTTCTGATCCTCCCCTTAAACAAAGATAATGGACTAAACGCGTGGACATGTAATTAGTACTACAGGGGGCACAGAGCAGCATTTTTTCCAGGGCATACATTTAAGGTTAATATCCAATTTAGGTGTTGTCAATGAAGATAGATCTAAGGCTGCACAATCTGTGTGCTCCTTCACTTTGTCAGGTTTGAAATCATACATTGATAAGCACAGCTGGAATGTAAAACGAAATTCTTTATTAGAACCAATTTACAAACAATGCAAGACAGGTACAAAAAAACAAGCACAGCTGGATGATGCATTTCAACCACTTGGTAATTATTAAATCCATTGTAAACAAGCTAATGGTCTCATTAAATAAACACAATACATGTATGGTCCCACATCCTGATGTTTGAGCCAACCAGTTAAACCCATTCGAACATAGCAACATAGTGCTAGGATGGGAAGCCAATTTATTCCTAAATAACCTTCAAAAATTGCAACATTTACTTGTGAAAGCCCAGGAACAGCAAACAAATCTCAAAACACTTGTTTTCTAGCTACAGATTTACAAAACAAATAATATCAAAGGCACAAATTACAAACTGCACTAAACAATCAACACAAGAGTATAATTCTGTAAAGGGACTGAGCCTAGTATTCACAGGTGGTTTCCCATTCAAGTACTAACCATGGCCATCCCTACTTAGCTTCCAAGATCAGATGAATTCAGGGAAGTATGACAACAAGTACAAACCTATTTGCAGTCAAACACTCATAATGAATTAAAATATATATCCAATCAGTCTCAGTGTAAATCAGTAAAAATGTTAATATCCTATTTGTGGAAACAAGAAGTCACTTACTTCTACTCATATGGTGACCCAAATGATTTAATAGTTTTCATTACTGTGAATTCAGCTATGGATAGCATTGATTTCTTTGATACTTCTTTTTCTGCTAATCTTCAAAAAGCAGGTGTCAATATTGTTTCATTCTCTGAGGCCCCATTCACACTTTGGTGTTCCCGGAAGCAAGCAAAAAGATTAATTCTTTATGGCACTCCAAACACAGATAGCAGCCACGCCACAAAACACAGGAACACATGAAACACATGAAAAACGTGCACCACAAAAAACATGCTTGGCTTAGTGGCAAAAAGGTGCATGTGCTATTTTGGCATGTTTTTCACACCTAAGACAGCCCATTCAAGTGAATAGCCTGCTGTTGAGTGACAAACATACCAAAAAAGCATCACGTTGCACAGGTGCAGCCTAAACCTTTGCCAGGGAAAACACTGCTAAGGGCTGAAAACTGCCCCCCAATTAAAAATATTTTGGTTCACTAGACTGAGGTATCACGACTATCCAGATTGGATGTTTATTAGGGCTGAATCAATGGGACAGAAAAAACCAACAAAAAATGGTAAGTTTAGGAACAATATGTTTAGGCAATATTTATTCCCATATGATTGTATTCCAGTATAACTATAGTATGGAATACAATCATATTACTGCAGGTATTAGGAATAGTTTGAAGATTTTGAATATTATGAGGCAAGAGGTATTTTAGCAAGAAGTCTTTCACTTTGCATTCCATATTATCACCTATTAGTTATCAGATCCAGACAAAATTCCAATGAAGTAAAGATCTAGCATCAAGCACTTAGGTGAATCCCAATACCCTCTCAATATAAATCATGCATACAACAACCTCCAGCAGCTGGAATAACCCTGTCCCCAAGACAAGTATACAATATGATTAAAAGGATACCAGTGCTCTATTGTGATTTCAAAACAGCAATCCCACTTAAAAAAGAAATTGTTTTATATAGTCCTTTTGTCCATAAAAGAGGTTTCAAAAACAAAAATGTTCACAATTCAATGCAGTTATTTCTTCTCACCATTGGATACCATCTCCATGCAGTACACCACATAAAAACAGGGCCCTCACCAGGTAATAAGAAAGAAATCAGTAGATAATATAATGCATGATGGAAGTAAAAGTGCGGTCACCAGAAGTCGCTGCTCCCCCTCTCTCAGGTCCACCTTCTAAACATCCATCTGTGTCCTAGGTAAATCCAAGAAATGTTATAAAAAAAGACCAAGAAGCCAAATCCATAGTGTAGTACGTAATTATTGCATTGCAAAAATAAAAATATGCTTACATGAAATCAGTGGGCAACAGCTCTAATCACCTGTGACATCAAAAAGTGCAAATAGCTCTTTCCATCAAGCCATTTCACCACCGTGCAATATCCCATGTACGAATAGACTGCCAGCAGATACTCAGACCCTTGCATTTCAGTGGGTCATATTAGGCATGAAGTATTGAAAAATGGCTCCCAGGAACCTCCCTCATTCTTTCAAATCCACTTTTCAACCACTTTCCTGGTGCCAACATGGCAGCATACATGTGGTAGTATGCTGCCATGGACTGGCTTCAGGAAAGGAAAATCAGGGTAAGTGATACAATTTTCTGTTTCCTAGCACCAATTTGGCAGCATACTACCGCATGTATGGTACCATGGATTGGCACCAGGAAAGGAAAATTATGGTAAGTATTTGATACAATTTTCCATTATCAGCAACTTCAATTGCTCCAGGAAATATCACAGAAAAGACCAAAAGAAAATCTCATTGTGTTAGTTGATGTGTTTAATTACACGGACTTTTCCAAGAATGTCTACTCTTCCTTATCCTTTTGAAAGAGTCTCCAGGAAGTGATGTCAGATGCTGACCCGAAAAGGTAGTTGAGCATCTGCCAAATTTGATGTTACCAATTTAATAGTTTGATAAAACTGCCACAACTTTTAACTCCCATGAGCATATTTTTAATGAATTATTTTAAATTTTAATAAATCGCTTTGATTAGTATACCACTAAGCATATTTTTATTTTTGTAATTCTCTAACATTATATCAGGATTAAATCCCATGGCCATTTTAGAAAACAATGGGCATGATCTATGTCTTACTTTAATTTCTGTAAAAAAGCATAAAAAAAAGATGCTTTCTCCCTGTCCATTCAGGACAAAGTGTTGGTGTCAGTGAAAAGGCATCCCTCGACGTACTGATACCTTGCCAGAGCTCTCCATTTCCAGTGAACATTCATGGTGCTTCCAAGTATGGGGGAGCCTATGACCTCCTCCCAGTTGACAGTGCTGGGGTCTAGCAACCAACCAATTGCTTAAGCACTGTCACATGACAGAAGGAGTGATAGCCAGGGAGTTGACATTTTTCTGCTGTATTGCCTATAATTAAAAACAAATCGTACAAGGTAAGAGAGACTACAGTCAGGTCCATAAATATTGGGACATCGACACAGTTCTAACATTTTTGGCTCTATACACCACCACAATGGATTTGAAATTAAACAAACAAGATGTGCTTTAACTGCAGACTGTCAGCTTTCATTTGAGGGTATTTACATCCAAATCAGGTGAACGGTGTAGGAATTACAACAGTTTGCATATGTGCCTCCCACTTGTTAAGGGACCAAAAGTAATGGGACAGAATAATAATCATAAATCAAACTTTCACTTTTTTAATACTTGGTTGCAAATCCTTTGCAGTCAATTACAGCCTGAAGTCTTCAATGCATAGACATCACCAGACGCTGGGTTTCATCCCTGGTGATGCTCTGTCAGGCCTCTACTGCAACTGTCTTCAGTTCCTGCTTGTTCTTGGGGCATTTTCCCTTCAGTTTTGTCTTCAGCAAGTGAAATGCATGCTCAATCGGATTCAGGTCAGGTGATTGATTTGGCCATTGCATAACATTCCACTTCTTTCCCTTAAAAAACTCTTTGGTTGATTTTGCAGTATGCTTTGGGTCATTGTCCATCTGCACTGTGAAGCGGCATCCAATGAGTTCTGAAGCATTTGGCTGAATATGAGCAGATAATATTCCCGAAACACTTCAGAATTCATCCTGCTGCTTTTGTCAGCAGTCACATCATCAATAAATACAAGAGAACCAGTTCCATTGGCAGCCATACATGCCCACGCCATGACACTACCACCACCATGCTTCACTGATGAGGTGGTATGCTTAGGATCATGAGCAGTTCCTTTCCTTCTCCATACTCTTCTCTTCCCATCACTCTGGTACAAGTTGATCTTGGTCTCATCTGTCCATAGGATGTTGTTCCAGAACTGTGAAGGCTTTTTTTGATGTCGTTTGGCAAACTCTAATCTGGCCTTCCTGTTTTTGAGGCTCACCAATGGTTTCCATCTTGTGGTGAACCCTCTGTATTCACTCTGGTGAAGTCTTCTCTTGATTGTTGACTTTGACACACATACACCTACCTCCTGGAGAGTGTTCTTGATCTGGCCAACTGTTGTGAAGGGTGTTTTCTTCACCAGGGAAAGAATTCTTCGGTCAGCCACCACAGTTGTTTTCCGTGGTCTTCCGTGGTCTTCTGGGTCTTTTGGTGTTGCTGAGCTCACCGGTGCGTTCCTTCTTTTTAAGAATGTTCCAAACAGTTGTTTTGGCCACGCCTAATGTTTTTGCTATCTCTCTGATGGGTTTGTTTTGTTTTTTTCAGCCTAATGATGGTTTGCTTCACTGATAGTGACAGCTCTTTGGATCTCATCTTGAGAGTTGGCAGAAACAGATTCCAAATGCAAATAGCACACTTGAAATGAACTCTGGATCTTTTATCTGCTCATTGTAATTGGGATAATGAGGGAATAACACACACCTGGCCATGGAACAGCTGAGAAGCCAATTGTCCCATTACTTTTGGTCCCTTAAAAAGTGGGAGGCACATATGCAAACTGTTGTAATTCCTACACCGTTCACCTGATTTGGATGTAATTACCCTCAAATGAAAGCTGACAGTCTGCAGTTAAAGCACATCTTGTTTGTTTAATTTCAAATCCATTGTGGTGGTGTATAGAGCCAAAAATGTTAGAATTGTGTCAATGTCCCAATATTTATGGACCTGACTGTACATGGTAATGGCCAAGTGGACAAAACTAGTAAACTGTATAAATGTTAATGGAGTCTGTCATAAGCTGTATACAAGAATCCAGTGAAAGATCCGATCCACTGACATCTTCTAAAACCTAAATATTTGTAGTGGATTGAGATTTTGAGGCTTTTCTCCACCATCTCGGCAATGCTTAAACTGGACACGTTATAATATGATTGTATTCTCTGTGCAACCCTATTTGAATCTATGCTCACTCCTCTATTGTATCTATGGAAGGATTTCACACCCACCAAGAATTTTAGACATATTGGACTTTGTTCATCTCAGTTACATTCTTTCTGTAAACTACTATTCCCCTCACATTGTGAAGGGATTTCAGATTTAGTTTTTTTGGGGGTTAGTTATTCTTTTATTTTGCTTTCCCTATCAACTCCAATACATTTGTGCGAAATAGAGAAAGTTCAGCAAAATCTCCCCAATTTTCACATGCTCGCTCATCTCTATTGTCTAATAAGCACATGCTGTGCTCTCTCCTATATTTATATATATGTATATATATATATGCATGTATGCTGCAACTAGAGAATGCAGCACTGCATGGTTTCAGAAGGCTTCAGGATAAAAACATATACCTCCCCCATTTATACACGTTACCATTGAGTGGAGCTGAAGAATTGAAGTGAAAGATGATAAGACATTGAGTGATGTCGGTTGTATTAATCAACCCCTTACTATAAATCACTTGCATCTTCCTAATTAACATATTAATGAGTGCGCAAAGACTATTCCACTATGTAGGCACTCATCCAGAATACTTTCAAGACCTAATTGCTTGACACTGTGATGTGCCTTGCAACTGTTCTTTTTGGACATGTTACAATATGAGTTAATTGGTTAATTTTCTAATATTTAAAAGGACTTTGCGGTCATCCTTGCTAGTCTGTGTGACAGCACTGTATCTTTGAAAGCCTATAGTAGAATAGCACATGATTACTGCCATTACAAACTTGTTAGCAAAAGCAGCATTCTTTTTTTGGGGGGGCATCACTTATTAATAGAAACCTTCTGAAAAATATTGAGACTGCCATGACTGTCATGTAGACAGTATTGGTTAACATCAGATCTGCTTTTATTTCCCATACAAGTCACTGTGGATACCAAAAACAATTTAATGGGCCGTAAAGTGTTGTAGTGTCTAGCACTTCTACCTGACAGTACTAGGGTCATTGGTTCAAATCCCAGCCATGACACTACCCTCCTGGAGTTTGCATGTTCTCCTTGTGCTTGCATTGATTTCCTCCCACACTCCAAAGACATTCTGGTAGGTTACTTGGCTCCTGTTTAAATGCTCCTGTATGTATAAATGTGAGCTAGGGACTTTAGACTGTAAGCAGCTCAAGGGTAGGAACTGATGCACAATATATAAAGTACAGTATATACTCCATTTATAGACTCCAGAGAGAGAGCTATCATATTACCCCGGTACAAATCATTAGTAAGACCGCATCTGTATCATGCAGTTCAGTTTTGGGCATCAATTGACAAAAAGAACATTGGGGAACTGGAGAAAGTACCGAGAAGGGCAACTAAACTGATACGCGGCATGGAGGAGATCAGCTATGAGGAAAGATTAGAGGAACTGAATTTATTCTCCCTTGAGAAGAGGAGATTAAGGGGGGATATGATCAACATATATAAATACATCAGTGGTTCATATAGTGAACTCGGTGTAGAGCTATTCACCCTGAGGTCATCACAGAAGACAAGGGGGCGCTCTTTATGTCTGGAGGAAAAGGAATTTAATCTCCAAACACAGAAAGGTTTCTTCACAGTGAGAGCTGTGAAAATGTGGAATAGACTCCCTCAAGAGTTGGTTCTGGCCAGCTCAGTGGATTGCTTTAAAAAAGGCCTGGATTGTTTCTTAGATACACAGAATGAAACTGGATACTAACATTTATAGGTAAAGTTGATCCAGGGAATATCTGATTGCCTCTCAGGGGATCAGGAAGGAATTTCTTTCCCAGCAGGAGCAAATTGGATCATTCTTTGCTGGGTTTTATTTGCCTTCCTCTGGATCAACTGTGGGTATAGGATTATAACTTTTTTTTTCTATGGTTGAACTGGATGGACTTTTGTCTTTTTTCAGCCAGACTAACTATGTAACTATATATACAGTGGGGATCGAAAGTTTGGGCACCCCAGCTAAAAATTTGTATTAATGTGCATAAAGAAGCCAAGGAAAGATGGAAAAATCTCCAAAAGGCATCAAATTACAGATTAGACATTCTTATAATATGTCAACAAAAGTTAGATTTCATTTCCATCATTTACACTTTTAAAATAACAGAAAACAAAAAAATGGCGTCTGCAAAAGTTTGGGCACCCTGCAGAGTTAATATCTTGTACTGCCCCCTTTGGCAAGTATCACAGCTTGTAAACGCTTTTTGTAGCCAGCCAAGAGTCTTTCAATTCTTGTTTGAGGTATCTTTGCCCATTCTTCCTTAAAAAGTCTTCCAGTTCCTTGAGATTTCTGGGCTGTCTGTCACGCACTGCTCTTTTAAGGTCTATCCATAGATTTTCAATTATGTTGAGGTCAGGAGATTGTGAAGGCCATGGCAAAACCTTCAGTTTACACCTCTTGATGTAATCCCCCGTGGATTTTGAGGTGTGTTTAGGATCATTATCCATTTGTAGAAGCCTTCCTCTCTTTAACTTCAGCTTTTTCACAGATGGCATCAAGTTACCATCCAAAATTTGCTGAAATTTTATTGAATCCATTTTTCCTTCTGCTCGTGAGATGTTCCACTGGCTGCAACACAACCCCAAAGCATGATTGATCCAACCCCATGCTTAACAGTTGGACAGAGGTTCTTTTCATTAAATTCTGTGCCCCTTCTTCTCCAAACGTACCTTTGCTCATTCCGGCCAAAAAGTTCAATTTTAACCTCATCGGTCCACAGAACTTGTTTCCAAAATGCATCAGGCTTGTCTATATGTTCATTTGCAAAGTCCAAACGATGATTTTTGTGGTGAGGACGTAGAAGAGGTTTTCTTCTGATGACTCTTCCATGAAGACCATATTTGTACAAGTATCTCTTTATAGTGGAATAGTGTACCACAACTCCAGTGTCTGCCAGATCTTTCTGGAGGGATCGTGCAGTCAAACGTGGGTTTTGAATTGTTTTTCTCACAATCCTGTGAGCTGTTCTGTCTGATATTTTTCTTGGTCTTCCAGATCTTGCTTTAACTTCCACTGTTCCTGATGACTGCCATTTCTTAATTACATTCCGAACAGAGGATATTGACATCTGAAAACGCTTTGCTATCTTCTTATAGCCTTCTCCAGCTTTGTGAGCGTCAACTATTTTCAGTTTCAGTTTTCTAGACAACTGCTTAGAAGAACCCATGGTGCTGATTGTTGGGGCAAGGTCAGATGAGTCTGGGCATTTAAAACCTTTGAGATTGACATCACCTGGTCTTCCCAGACAATGATTGAGAACAATCCATGACACTGGCAGGTCTCAGCTTTGCAAAGGGGGCAGTGCATGCTATAAATTCTGCAGGGTGCCCAAACTTTTGCAGACGCCATTTTTTTGTTTTCTGTTATTTTGAAAGTGTAAATGATGGAAATAAAATCTAACTTTTGTTGACATATTATAAGAATGTCTAATCTGTAATTTGATGCCTTTTGGAGATTTTTCCATCTTTCCTTGGCTTCTTTATGCACATTAATACAAATTTTTAGCTGGGGTGCCCAAACTTTCGATCCCCACTGTATGTATATGTGAGGTGCTGCATACATTGTTGGCGCTATATAAATACCAATAATAAATAAAGGAAATCAGAAACATACTGCATTTTATGTATGTATAGCACCCTCCTAGATAGGTGCTAAGTTTAGACGGATAAAATTTAGTTGTGTTTTGAAAGCTAAATTTAGTTGTTGCACTGTAGTCAGTGAGATTGTAATTGTTGTTAGGTAAAAGCATAACTTGTACACTGTAATCAATGCTGCTGTGTTCTGCTAGTTAGGTCTGCTCAGTGTGATTAGCTGCAGCCAGCCTGATAGCGCCCTCTTCATCCAGAAAGCTTGAGAAGCTTCTGGATAACAGGTGTGGAGCTATGCAGATGGCAGCATGATTGTCACATACCTGACTGAGCCTGTAATAGAGAGAGGGCTCCCCTTATGGTGCAGTGCGCCCCTGGAGGTGGAAACAGGAGGTGCAGTGCCCAAAGAAGCACGGGTTGCCAGTGGTGTTGCTGCTTGTAAATGCCTGATGAGATGGAACCCGTGGGTGCTCCAGTTGCAGGATGCATTTCTCCAGAGAACACGTGGATCCCGGAGGATGGGTAGAGTAGTCAGTAGCCAGAGCCAGGATCAATATGGAACAGCAGACAGGAGCAACGTTAGGATGAAGCCAGGGTCATACACAGAGTAGTAGCAGACAGGAGCAAGGTCAGGATCAAGCCGGGGTCATATGCAGAGCAGCAGACAGGAACGAGGTCAGGATCAAGCCGGGGTCATACACAGAGCAGCAGACAGGAACAAGGTCAGGATCAAGCCGGGTCGGTAATGGGTAATCAGCAGTAGACTCAGGAACACAAGAACAGGAGGGGTTGACGATAATTGAGCAATCACTGAGCAGAACTGAGTGTCAGCAATTAGTGCACCCTGCGTGTGCTGGTGTGTTTTTGTGCACAGGAATGTTTGAATACGTGTCACCCGCCTATGCACATGCGCACTTCTTTGCGTGAATTGGCATCGCCATATTGCGCATTGGTGCATTTGCCCGGGCTTCCTCGTCTTTTCCTCTGACAATGACTATTGAGACAGCTGTGGCCGAACCCAGAGAGGGACTCTGAAGGCATGCAGGAAAACTGTATATATTCTGTGAGCACATGAGGCTCTGGGTCTTTCTTGTATAGGATTGTTCCAGCCTGGAGAGAGCATGCTGCCCTCCTATGCAATGCTGCCAGATCTACTGTCGTAGGCCTCAGGTGGGTGACCTGAGGGCCTGAATGCTGAGACCCGAGTTCTGTTAAAGCTGACTGTGGGGCCCTCTACTGAAGATCTGGTCTGGTATCACAGAAGGCCACTTGCTGTTCTTGGGCATTGTGAATACAGACACCCCTAATGGATTTTGGAGACTGTGTGCTACTTAACACCCTGTGGTGCTAGTGAATCAGCTGGGTGTCTAGCTAAAGGGGACACCGGATGGCATTCTGAAGAGCTTTGTCCATTTAATCTCCTACTGCAAGGAACTCTGCTCAAGTTTGCTACTACTACTACTACTACTGCTGTCTTAAAGCTGAAGTCTACTGTTTCTTTCAAGCATGGACTTCATCATAACTTATCTGAAAGAATACCTAAGTTTTCAACTGTACATGGTTTCAGTTTTTGGAGTATCTCATATAATCCCTCATCCCTATCCAAGTTCTCCAAATACAAAAACAATGAAAAAACACCCCTAGACTGGTAATTGAAGAAACGTGTGAGCGAGCCTATGTTCCTGACTTTGGGGCAAAGCTTTGGGGAAGACGTTGACAGTATTCCTGTTGCTCCTATGGGAGTAGCACTACATATGGAACTGTTTTATCATGGTCATGTAATGACAGATAAGAAATGTATTAATATTAAAAATTATAACAAGAATACTTAGCTATAGATGCTGTTTCATCACTGTGTCCCGCACTCTTTATTGCGGCATGGCACGATGATGAACCCAGAAGCATGCATAATGCAGCTCTGGAGATAAGACTGATTATTACGTTTTGGCTGTGTTATATACTGGAATAGTGTGTAAGGAAATGACCAACCCCCTTGAGAGCAACATGACTTTTTCTGAACTTGGTCAGTTTGTAATGACATTCTAAACAATATGGTAGTGTGACCAGAGCACCTCTACCCAAGGAAAGGAGGTTATTAAATGATCCACGCGGAGTAATATGGGTTCAAAGATTACAAACAGTATTTTATTCGATCACATGGATCATAGGGAGGTTAAACATGAGCACGGTGTACATATCAAACAAATAAAATCATTTGAAAAGCACTTGGCGTCCTCATTTCTGGGTCATTTTAGCAAGTAGAGTACCATATAAGGCAATGTAAGGTAGTGGTGTGGCTTTTGTTCTAGGTTTCCATAGATCTCCAGCTTGTATTAGGATAAACCATATATTTGGTAAGTATATTTTCAGTATGAGCCAGGGTGTGTAGAATAGCCTTCTGGCCCGTGGAAACTGGAACATAGAAATAAAAATAAGTATACATGAAGATGTAGGAGCTAATTACAGCTAAGCCCCACCAGACCTCCCTATGAAGTGGTCAGTGAGCACTTCATTACCTTCTCAGTTGTAAACCTGTCATACCCGCTTCTCAATTGTGGAGACTTCCTGGGTAGCCACCCCAAGTGAAAAAAAGTCCACAGTACCAAATGATTCTGGGGATATATATAAAAATTATAATATGGATCACAAGGCATCAATTAAACCCTGAAAACAAAAACAAAATATGGGTATATTACCATCAATGAGGATCAAGAGGACTCCCGTCGACTTGAAATAGGATCCGGTCCTTGATGCTTGTTTCAAGATGCATATGGGGGTGGGAAGCCAGCTGGTCTCAATACGTGATTCCCAACACATATATTATGTATGTAGCAGGCCGTGAGTACCTGAGTCTACATACCCAATGAAGGGTTTCCAAAAATTACTCAATCTGAGAAAAATAAAGCGGTTTATATAGGATATGGCTTTGTCACAGCAAACAGTGCCTCAATAGGATTGCATATGTATATATATATATTTTTAATCCTCTAAAGAGGATTTCCAAAAAAATTCCCCGAAAAAATAGGGTAAATTAGGCACATATAACATACCCTCTTAACTCCATATATGCTCTATGAGTCTAAACAGCAGTGAGCTAAAATAACTTGCCACCGGTGGAAGATATATTCCCATAGGGTATTGCCGTTTGCGGACCGCTGTAATAGTAGCCTTATGGTAGTTTTCAGAGGGCCTCGTGCCTTCCTAGCAGGGAGCTGTGACACCGCCGTTCCTTCCCACCTCGTGGGCGCCGCACCCTATGAAGACGCCGAGCGTAGTGACGTCATTACGTTGACGCGTTTCGTCCGCCAATCACCGTAGACTTCGTCAGAACTGGGAGGGGACTTCATTCCTTTGCCTTATATAGTGCACTAATTGCATACCAGCGAGTCTCCACGTCGCCCTCTTGTGTTCAAAAAATATCACTACATTCAAAAAATCAAAAGTGAATTAAAAAACATGTATTTAAATTTTAAATTGACTGCTGGCAATAAAGAAGAGGGACCATACTAAGGTGAACCAGATCATCTTTAAAAAGGATAATAGAGAAAGATAATCATTGTAATTCAAGGGGTGGATCATCAAGACCCGGTTCAAAATCCTAATTTCAATGTTATTCTAATTATTGTAAGAATTCAGTCTATGATAGGGAAAAGAGAGAGGGCCCCGGGGTTGATTCTAAATGTAAAAGTACCTAAGGGTGCACTTCTGGTGGGTATTGATGTGGAATCACTATATACCTCCATTCCACACATTTGGGGATGGAGAGCTGTGGCCTATTTTTTGGAGACACACTTCCCTGAGATGGAGGCTCAGAATGAATTTATATTGGACCTGCTGGAATTTATGCTGATGCATAACTGTTTTCAGTTTCTGGGTTCTTTCTACCAGCAAATATGCGGTACCTCCATGGGAGCACCATGGGCCCCAGCATTTGCATGTCTACATCTAGGCCTATGGGAAGAGGAGTGGGTATATCCCTCCACTCCCTATAAGCAACATGCAAAACAATGGTTACGATATATTGATGATGTCCTGATGGTCTGGGATGGAGGTATGGACCAGTTGGAAAAATTCATGGAATTCCTAAATGAGAATGATAGAAATATCAAACTTACTTATACAGTAGATAGAGAGGTAATAACATTTTTGGATTTATCAATTTCAATACAAGGCAATAAACTAGTTACTAAAACGTTTAGGAAGGAAACAGCGGCGAATACACTCTTACATGCTAATAGTTATCATCCTAGGAGCTTAAAACAGGGAATACCTATCGGTCAGTTTCAGAGAATAAGAAGGAATTGTACAGAAGAAGCCCAATACAAAAATGAATCTATTCAGCTCTATAAGAGATTTAGAGAGAGAGGCTACTCACATAGAACCTTAAGAAGAGCGAAAAGAAGAGCTCTTGGTAAAACAAGAGAGGAGCTCATAAATAAATCTAAACCAAAGATTGAGGCGAATTCGGTAAACCAACCGATAAGATTCATAACTAAATTTGGACAACAATGGGGGGAAGTCAAGAAGGCCCTGGACTCTCACTGGCACTTACTAACTCAAAACCCACAGATAGCAAGAGTGGTAGGTGAGAGCCCACAAATGGTAGCAAAAAGAGCTCGGAATCTTAATGACATACTAGTACAATCAGAGTTTCAGAGGGCTCCAAAAAGGAATTGGTTAACTAGGAGGACAGGCCTATGTGGTATGTTCCCATGTGGCCATTGTCAAATCTGTCCATTTGTACATAAGTCTAATCAGTTCTCTAATAACGATAAATCCAAGGTGTTTCAGATACGAAGTTTCATTAATTGCTCTAGCAGTAGAATAATATATATGATAGAATGTCCATGCAAGAAGATGTATATAGGAAAAACGAAAAGGAACCTTAGAACTAGAATTGGTGAACATCTGAGAGATATTAGGAATGAGAATAGGAACGTAGGGAAGGGAGAAAAAGAGAACCCACTGGCACAACATTTCAGAGAAGTACATGGGGGGAAAACAGAAGGCTTAAAAGTGAAAGGGATCTTTCTGCTGAATATTTCAGCTCGACGGAGTGACTTTGACAAAGTCCTCCTACAAAAAGAAAAATTTTGGATTTATACCCTGGGTGCATTTGTCCCATACGGACTAAATACAGAACTCAACTTTAAAGTTTTTTTAAACTGAGTTTTTTGCAATCCTTATTATCCTTTGAGCCATAGCCTGCATTGAGTTATTATATATGGGAAGGAAATATGGACGTACCTGGACAGAGTATGAGTCTAACCCCGGGGCCCTCTCTCTTTTCCCTATCATAGACTGAATTCTTACAATAATTAGAATAACATTGAAATTAGGATTTTGAACCGGGTCTTGATGATCCACCCCTTGAATTACAATGATTATCTTTCTCTATTATCCTTTTTAAAGATGATCTGGTTCACCTTAGTATGGTCCCTCTTCTTTATTGCCAGCAGTCAATTTAAAATTTAAATACATGTTTTTTAATTCACTTTTGATTTTTTGAATGTAGTGATATTTTTTGAACACAAGAGGGCGACGTGGAGACTCGCTGGTATGCAATTAGTGCACTATATAAGGCAAAGGAATGAAGTCCCCTCCCAGTTCTGACGAAGTCTGCGGTGATTGGCGGACGAAACGCGTCAACGTAATGACGTCACTACGCTCGGCGTCTTCATAGGGTGCGGCGCCCACGAGGTGGGAAGGAACGGCGGTGTCACAGCTCCCTGCTAGGAAGGCACGAGGCCCTCTGAAAACTACCATAAGGCTACTATTACAGCGGTCCGCAAACGGCAATACCCTATGGGAATATATCTTCCACCGGTGGCAAGTTATTTTAGCTCACTGCTGTTTAGACTCATAGAACATATATGGAGTTAAGAGGGTAGGTTATATGTGCCTAATTTACCCTATTTTTTCGGGGAATTTTTTTGGAAATCCTCTTTAGAGGATTAAAAATATATATATATACATATGCAATCCTATTGAGGCACTGTTTGCTGTGACAAGGCCATATCCTATATAAACCGCTTTATTTTTCTCGGATTGAGTAATTTTTGGAAACCCTTCATTGCGTATATAGACTCAGGTACTCACGGCCTGCTACATACATAATATATGTGTTGGGAATCACGTATTGAGACCACCTGGCTTCCCACCCCCATATGCATCTTGAAACAAGCATCAAGGACCTGATCCTATTTCAAGTCGACGGGAGTCCTCTTGATCCTCATTGATGGTAATATACCCATATTTTGTTTTTGTTTTCAGGGTTTAATTGATGCCTTGTGATCCATATTATAATTTTTATATATATCCCCAGAATCATTTGGTACTGTGGACTTTTTTTCACTTGGGGTGGCTACCCAGGAAGTCTCCACAATTGAGAAGCGGGTATGACAGGCTTACAACTGAGAAGGTAATGAAGTGCTCACTGACCACTTTATAGGGAGGTCTGGTGGGGCTTAGCTGTAATTAGCTCCTACATCTTCATGTATACTTATTTTTATTTCTATGTTCCAGTTTCCACGGGCCAGAAGGCTATTCTACACACCCTGGCTCATACTGAAAATATACTTACCGAATATATGGTTTATCCTAATACAAGCTGGAGATCTATGGAAACCTAGAACAAAAGCCACACCACTACCTTACATTGCCTTATATGGTACTCTACTTGCCAAAATGACCCAGAAATGAGGACGCCAAGTGCTTTTAAAATGATTTTATTTGTTTGATATGTACACCGTGCTCATGTTTAACCTCCCTATGATCCATGTGATCGAATAAAATACTGTTTGTAATCTTTGAACCCATATTACTCCGCGTGGATCATTTAATAACCTCCTTTCCTTGGGTAGAGGTGCTCTGGTCACACTACCATATTGTTTAGTATGCAATTCTTTTTGGGTTTATGGATCCACACTTACATGTTAAGTGAGTCGGAGATATGATTATGACACCAGTTATCAGTGTCATTATAGGTGGCTTCCTTTAGTCTATTTTTGTGTTGTAATGACATTCCTTTGATATGAAGTCAGCTAAGGTAAATACTTATGTCCTTATATGACCACTTAACCAGGATTTGAAGGTTTTCTTATACATTAATGAGCCACAATTAAAGGAGAAATTAATTTTCTCCATCAGTCCACCCTCTGGCTCGCAAATACTGTATTATAAAGTAATGCCTCCTACTGCACATAAAGGCAAAAATATAAAAATATTAAGAAAAATTAAAAAACTACGTGTTGGACTAACAAAAGAACACCAATCATTCCCTTTCAAGAACTCCAAAGCACAGGAACAGTAATGAACATCAAACTTTCCTTTTTCAGAGTCTAGAAGTGTAAGAGCTTGTCAAAGTCCTCTATATCTGGTGATGGACAGCAGATAAGACATCTGGTGATCAGATCACAGTTGCAGCACAGCAATTGCAATGCTGTAGGACTCATACAAAGTCCTTTTTAAGTCATACACTATATTGCCAAAAGTATTGGGATGCCTGCCTTTACATGCACATGAACTTTAATGGAATCCCAGTCTTAGTCCGTAGGGTTCAATATTGAGTTGGCCCCGCCCTTTGCAGCTATAACAGCTTGAACTCTTCTGGGAAGGCTGTCCACAAGGTTTAGGAGTGTGTCTATGGGAATGTTTGACCATTCTTCCAGAAGCGCATTTGTGAGGTCAGGTACTGCTGTCGGACGAGAAGGCCTGTCTCGCAGTCTCCACTCTGAAAGGTGTTCTACCAGGTTGAGGTCAGGACTCTACAGGCCAGTCAAGTGCACAGTCATGTTGGAACAGGAAGGGGCCATTCCCAAACTGTTCCCACAAAGTTGAGAGCATGAAATTGTCCAAAATGTCATAATATACTGATGCCTTGGGAGTTCCCTTCACTGGAACTAAGGGGCCAAGCCCAACCCCTGAAAAACAACCCCACATCATAACCCCCCCTCCATCAAACTTTACACTTGGCACAATGTAGTCAGGCAAGTACTTTTCTCCTGGCAACCACCAAACTTAGACACATCCATCGGATTGCCAGACAGAGAAGTGTGATTTGTCACTCCAGAGAACATGTCTTCACTGCTCAAGAGTCCAGTGGTGGCGTGCTTTACACCACTGCATTCAATGTTTTGCATTGCACTTGGTGATGTAAGGCTTGGATGCAGCTTCTCGGCCATGGAAACCCAGTCCATGAAGCTCTCTATGCACTGCTGCTGTGCTAATCTGAGGACTGCTTGAAGTTTGGAGGTCCTTAGCTATTGACTTTGCAGGCAGTTGGTGACTTCTGCACACTGTGCGCTTCAGCTTGCGCTGACCCTGTTCTGTCATTTTATGTGACCTACGACTTGGTGGCTGAGTTGCTGTTGTTCCCAGTTGCTTCCCCTTTGTTATAATACCACTAACAGCTGACTTTGGAATATTTGGTAGCAAGAAAATTTCACGGATGGACTTATTGCACAAGTGGCAACCTATCACGCTTGAATTCACTGAGTTCCTGAGAGCGACCTATTCTTTCACAAATGTTTGTAGAAGCAGTCTGCATGCCTAGGTGCTTGATTGTATACACCTGTGGCCATGGAGGTGATTGGAACACCTGAATCCAATGATTTGGAGGGGTGTCCCAGTAAGTTTGGCAGTATAATGTAGATGTGCAGGTACTTGACCATCATGGCACATAGAACTTTGGCTTATTTGTACAGACAATTCAGATACTTAACCATCAGAGCAGATGGAACAGATCTGGTATTTGACTATCAGAGCAGATGGAGCCTACACAAACAGTTCAGCTGATGATAAGTGGCAATGTCTTTAAAGATGGTTGCTGCTGTCAAAAGTGTTTGTATCCTTCTTCAACATGCTTCTGGTTGAGGTCAAGGTAGGAGTTACTGAGACTGTTGGTCCAACATTTCATTAAAAACAATGCCCATATAGCGCATTATAGATTTCTGAACAGGCAAATCAATAATCACTTAGTGGCCTGACCTAACAGAAAAGAAAAACTCAGATTTCTACATTGCTAGATGAAGTATTCTTAAAGGTACATTACCCATCTAGCACCTCAACTCTACACTATTCTGCATCTAAACTAACCTGATTCAAACTATAGGCCAAATTTCAAACTACTTAATGTGTGTGTTTCCTCTGTGTACCTCAGTCTCCTCCCACACTCTAATGACACTCTGGCAGGATAATTGGCTCTTCTCTACAATGGTCGCAATATGTGCATACAAATTGTCCATGCATATGTGTCACCATACTCTACATGTCAGTCCCAAACTCAAACAATTGGGGAGGATGGAGGAAAAACCTTAGAATTTATCTCATAATGGTTCACCAAGATAATTGAGTGCGTCGAACATAGGTGGCAAAAGATTGCTGAGGGTCAAATATAACTGAAAGGATAAAAACCCCTGTGACGAACGCGGCGTCAGACCCCAGACCTTCTCACCAAACTCGTGACCGAAGGACTGGCCAATCTAAAACCGCGATGTCAGTTGCGTAACAATGCTCGCCCAGCTGCACCCTGCACCACGATTTTCCAGCTAATTGGACCACAATCTATATACCGGCAGCCTGAGAGCGATTGTTACTGGGTCAGGTTAATTACGCAATTAACCCTTCACACTGCCACCACCTCCTTTTTGTACAGAGAAAGAGGAAACTCGGCGATATCCGCAATAACACTATAATGGTTGAGGTAATCGTCTGTATAACATGGTCACCGCTGGCCGGTTATACAGAGGGTTAAACAAACACAGTAGCGCTCTTTTTAGAGGCAGGAATTCAGAAATTGCAATAAAGAGCTATAGAAACAGTTCAACACTTTCAGAAGGAAAGATTTATTACTAAAAGGTCAAAAGGGTGCAATAAAAATATTTACAGAAAAAAGATGTAACCAATATATATATAAATATACAGAGAGCAACAGGACAGCAAAGAGATAACAGAAAGGAGGTTAAAGGGTTAAAGTACTTGCCAATCAGCCTTGGGTTTGCAGATCAAGTTTCAGAGCAAAAGGGCTGTCTCCCAAGTTGGTTCTGATGTTAAATGGGAGTATTCTTCAACTTCACTTTTCTTAGGCCTGACAACCCAATTTGTAGTTCCCCAGCAGGGGGTGTCCCTGAAGTCAAGGACCAATACCCCGTTTAGGGCGGGCAGGATTGGGCGTAGACCTAAACTAGAGCCAAAATCTCTTATAGTTCATATTTTGGCTCATAACTTTTCATATGCACAAGTGACACTCCACCCGCTGGTAGATTATTATGCAGACACATCTGAGGATTGATTATATATGAAATAGGAAATTCCACCCTGAATGGTTCACGAGATCTACTTTTCTGCTTTCCTATGTATTCCAACCAAGGAGAGTGACCTATCAAACTGTTAGTCTCCTCGTGGCCAATTTGAAGATATGCCTGGTTTTTATGTACAGTAAGTCTCTCATATTTCAAGATATGAGACATAGGGGAAAATGGATTTTCAAAGTGTTATCTGGTTTTCTGCTTCTCTGGAATGCCTTGAACTCCAGGGAAGGCTTGCATTATCTCTTACGAGGTGCTGTATGGCACAGCTCCCTCAGACAACCAGGCACCTCACTCAGAGAGGTGTTTTATAGCTCTGGGCTCCCTGCTGTGCTCAGTCCTGCCTGTGACACTGCCAACACACACACACAACCAGATGTCACTGTGGCTGAACAGAGAGGAAGGGGGGAAGAACGAGGGAGACATGGAGAATTCTAAACAAAATGGAGGGTTGGAGCAAAATGGTTGAACCGCGTCCATCTCTGTGTGTACGCTTGCTACAACCTCAACTTGAAGGACTCACTTTAAAATTTGCAATCAATATAATAATATAAAAATATTTGATTTAAATTAACAATTATAGGTAGACATAAAATTACTTTTTCCTTAATGAATTCATTGGAAAAATGTACTTCAAAACAAACATCAGTTATGTCTAAAACCCAAGTTTAACCTTCAATGTAGTATCACCCTTTCTCTCCCTGTACTGTGCACATCCTGTGGATTCTGTTTTTAAAACTTATGGACAATTGGTGAGTGTTTCTGCATTATAGGTACACTACAATGACAATGGCAGAGTGTACCGAAGCACATTGGCTGCCATAGTCTAACTTAAAGCGGTGCTCCACCCAAAAGGGGAAGTTACACTTTAAGCCTTTGTCCCCTGCTCCACATTAAGGATTAGCACCTTTGGGGAGCAGGTACCCGAATTTGACAGGTCCCCCCTCTCTCCCTTCTTCAGTAGTCTTCTGGGACACATGACAGGTCCCAGAAGACTACTGGGCCATTTACAAAGTGCAGCGCTTCTTGGGCATGTGCAGCGTGCTCCCAGCTGTGAAGCCGCAAGCTGTCACAGCCGGGTGCCCACACTGAAGATGCCGGCGCCATGGAGAGAAGATGGCCAGTGAAACCAGCCGTGGTGAGGACACCGCTGGACTGTGGGACAGGTAAGTGTCTGTATTTTAAAAGTCAACAACTACATTTTTAGTAGCTGCTGATTTTATTTTTTATTTTTTGTTCTGCTGGAACTCCGCTTTAAGCACATATAGCCAGGTGCCTGCTATGTCATTATGTCTTTCAGGGACATTTACAGATGAGACTATGTTTAATCATTTTCCCCTTAGTGCCCAGTACAGGGACTGCTACATCACTTTCTGTTAACAGAGTGGATCCAGAAGAGGATCTTGGGACCTTTAGTCCTATAGCCAATACATACTGTATTGGCTGAGTGCTGATTGAACTACAACTACCAGAAAGCTGTGGAACCAGAAGATTGCCGGGAGAGCAGATATATTCTACAGCAAGGGACTGTCTCTCTCTCTTGCCATGGAATTCAGAGCTGAACACAGGGGGACTGCCATTCTTCTCCAGAGAGAGATTGCTGGCTACTGCTGTGGGACTCTGCACATCAGTTCAGCACAGTGGTGATGCCAATTGCCACACTGGGATCGCATCACTTTCTCTGCATCGGGACTGTCACTGTCTGGTCTTCACACAGACATCTCTGCACACTGTGCCGACAGGCTGAAAGGCCATCAGGCGGTAACTCTGCACATCCCTGCAAACAGCCAAGAGCCTGTGCAAGAACTCTTGTTCCTAGGAGGCCATGCTATCCAAGGGATTGGTGAGCGGGTGGATGCCCAACCTCTTTCTGTCACCAATCTAGAGACACTGAATACAGACACCTTTATCAGGAGGTCTTTGCTCAGAGCAGTACCACAGCCTGTTTAACATTGAATTACCAGTATTCACAAATGTTTATGGGCCCCACCATTGCTAACAGAAGACAGCGAACACTGCCATATCAGGAACTTTAAACATCACAGGACTCAAGTTGCAATTGCTAGTTAAAGGCACCTCTCCTCTTATAAGCCATTAATATTCAATTTAGGATACTTATATCTATTTACATAATTCTCTGTATTCACCATTGTGGCACTGGTGGCTTAAAAGGCACTGATAAGTCAATGAGCCTTTTCTTCCCCCTCCTACTGCTGGTGTTGCAGTTTAATAGTTGAAGCTTACTTCTTATGACTGTATAATTTGTTAAACATTGCTAATTGATTATTCCTACTTTACTAGTCTTCTATTTTTGTGTTAACTGGGGTTGTATATCCTAAACCAATTATTCTTGTGGTCTATTCACTTGAACAAGTCTAACACAGATGTGTTACTAAAGAATTGTGTCTTTTGCATTATTATCCTATACTTTTGAAATACAGGGTGCGGCAACATAACTTCCTTTTTTCAAAACGCAATAAAACCCATTTTATGAATCAGAATTGTTTTTATTGTCTTTAATAATGTAGGTACATATCTAAAGTTCTGTTTTACACAGTTTTGAAAATCATATCAGGTAGGTGACGCCCCCCCATTGTCCATACACTGAATAAGCCGATTTCTGACATTTTTCATGACCCTTACCAGCATAGCAGCGGGTATGTTGGCAATTTCTGCGCGGATGTTGGCCTTCAGGTCTTGTAGGGTCCTTGGACGGTTTACATAAATGCGAGATTTCAAACAACCCCACAAAAATAGTCCAAGGGGGAGCAGGCTGGCCACTCCAAATCGCCCCTTTTTGAGATGAGGCACTCTGGGAAGTGTTCCCTTAAAACAGCCATTGATGCTCTTGAAGTGTGAGCCGTTGCTCCGTCCTGTTGGAACCAAATGTCAGAAAGCGCGTTGGGTTGCGATCACAGAAAATCCGTTCGAAAAGTAGGCCTCTACGGCAAATGCACGCTGCTCACTGTTCCAACGCATGATGATGACTGACCTGGAAGAGAACAAAAACTTTAGAACTACGCCTGTCGCCTGAGACCACTCCCACCCCGCTATGGCCGCTACAGCCTGAATGGCACGCATTTCAAAAAAGGAAGTTATGTTGCTGCACCCTGTATGTCTGAACCCAGAGTGTCAGAGGTGTCAGGGGGCTTGCAAAGTCAGGGCAACCATTTGGGACAAGCATTATCAAGTGGCCCTTGTGGGGGTAGCGCTACATACACAGGACAAGATCGAGGTTCCCGTGTGCGCTGCGTTTTCCAAAGAAGTGCAGGGACATCTTCCCTGCGTGTCATGGGACAGGGGAGTCCATTCAAATGAATGGGCTCTCGTGCCCGTGAGAAACGCGGCCTGCACGGCCGCATGTACGTGAACCAGGGCTAAACCTCAGAAAAGCTGATTGCTCTGAAATTGCCCACAGCCCAGAGTCCAACTCCATCTGGAGCTTCTCTGATAACACAGCCATTCCATTACCTGTTACATAGTTAGTCTGGCTGAAAAAAGATAAAAGTTCATTCAGTTCAACCAAAAAAAAAAGTTATAATCCTATACCCACAGTTGATCCAGAGGAAGGCAAAAAACCCAGCAAAGCATGATCCAATTTTCTCCTGCAGGGAAAAAAAACTCCTTCCTGATCCCCCGAGAGGCAATCGGATATTCCCTGGATTAACTTTACCTATAAATGTTAGTATCCAGTTATATTCTTTATCCTATATTCTATACCCCCTCCCACTTCTGCTGCAATCACCTAAGCGCTTGGAAGCAGAGTTTGTCTTCCCCCCCCCCCTCCCTCCCCGTAGTCTTCTAGGACACGTGACAGGTCCTAGAAGACTACGGGCCATTCAAAAAGTGCATCGCTTTTTTCTCATGCGCAGTGGGCATCAGGCTGTGAAGCCGCAAGCTGTCACAGCTGGGTGCCCACACTAAAAATGCCAGTGCCCAGGGAGAGAAGACAGCCAGTGAAACCAGCCATGGTGAGGACACTGTGGGATCGTGGGACAGGTAAGTGTCTGTATTTTAAAAGTCAGTTTTTGTAGCTGCTGACTCTTTTTTTTTTCAGCTGGAACTCCGTTTTAACCCCAGAATAAACAATCTAGCACAATCCTGCCACTAGACATTCTATTATTCATATCTAAAGAGGCGTGGTGCTGAATGGGTCTTGCCTCATGGGTCTATTCTATGGGGAACATATAAATATGCCATATATAATACATTTGATCATCATGATGTCATCAGGAGCGGCCATTCTTGATTTCGTTATGATGGCGAAAAACATTGGATGGGGCTAACTGTGTCACTTCTGGTTTGCCAAACCTCAGCACAGGAACGCAGGAACGTTCTGGTAATACTAGCTTCTTACAGCTTACTTTTAAACATCTGTAAGTACATGATTTTCTTTTTTAATACTTAATAAATGGTATGACACTGTGGGAGCTTCATGACTAGAGCACCAGAGATAGGTCATCCAAATTCCCCCCTTACTATACTTAAATAAAAACCATGACACCAATTTTGGAGTAAATGGCCAACATGGCCTTTTATTAACAAACATTTTTTAACACCAACCATTCCTTATAACAGAAACATACAGAGTTGTTGTTGTTGGTCTTCGAAGGCACCCCAGCAAAATGATATGAAATGCACCTGCGGACAACCATATTACACAAAGGCCTCCAGCCGCAACCAACCAGCTCGGAGACAACCATACCGTCCGCAGTGCAGCACCACCACCTTCCAGTTAAACCTCGGTTAACTGGAATGTCCCCGGGCACACCATACCACCGATGGGTCCCACACCATTATCTGTACCTCCAAGATAAGAACCGCCTCCAAGACCAACAACCGCCCAAAACCGAAACCACCCCCTGTCCCCCGAGAGGAACACAAAACTCCCTATAACAGGGGAGGGCGGGAGGGAATCTCACTCACCAACGTCCAGGTCCGAAATGATGCCTCCCCCCCCTGGGACACCCCACCCTAAGGTGCGGCAGAGCCCACCCACGCTCTCTCTCCACCAACCAGCACACCCATCTATCCTTTTCCACACCCCCCTGGCACATCATTAACCCTTTCCTATTCTCCTTCCCACTCTAGGCCTAGTCATGCCTGCCCTGCGCTAATTTTCCTTTCCTTTTTTTGCTACGGGCATTACTTTCTTTTAATATTACACTGCATGGTCCATGTGGAGGAAGAGAGAACGGTTCCATCCTGGACTGTGATGGGACCACCAGATCGGAGGACATTCTACCTCCTGCATGACACTGGAAACCTAAGGAGAGGGAAGAGATTTACCCTGAGCTTTTTTGACCTGCCTATTATAAGTAGTCAAATTATTGTGGTGATTATTGTGGTGAGTGCAGTTGTGCAGAGGAAGCATGAGTGGATTCACTGGCCTGGTCACACAGATTTATTAAGGAGTTTATGTCCATTAGCACCACGATTTCACCAAGAACTGCACCATTTTCCTAATTTGTGTGGAAGGGCCATTATAGTCCCAGCAGACATATTCAGCACAAAGAGTTTTTTGGACTTTCTGGGACTGGTTCACAGTATTTATTATTTGTTTTATTTTATTTTTGCTAAGTATACATAGCAAAGACTAAAAGTGAGTGATGTGACTTGTAGTACCATAATCATTAATTTTGTTTGAAAGCAGATGCATATATATGATTCAAAGCACTTTATTATACACGTGGTTTATTATATTGTGGTAAGTCTATACTGTATATTTGACACTACATTATTGATTGTACATAGTGTTTATACCCAGTGGGGAAGGTGTATTGTAGTGCCCCTTTTCTTTTCACAATTTTCCTTTTTTGCTTTGGCAGCACAGCACTATATATATATATATATATATATATATATATATATATATATATATATATATATATATGTTCCGTTCATTACACTCAACCATTTAGTAGGGTTCATGTTTGGTGTTAACAGCAGGCATTGATAGGCGATGATAGGCGGCACTGATAGACACAGACAGCTAGCACTGATGGGCACTGTTAGCCAGCACTGGTGGGTACTGATAGCTAGCACTGAGGAGGCAGTGATATGATAGCCAGCACTGATGGGCACTATTAGCCAGCACTGATGGGTGTTGATAGCCAGCACTGATGGGCGCTGATACTAAGCACTGATGGGCACTGATGGGGCTACACTGATCATCAGGGCACTGATGATCAGTGTAGATGTCCCCCCTGATAAATGCCGCTTACTGGCTCTCCTCTCCATACACACTCTCAGCGTGAGGAAAGGACTGCTAATAACCGGCATTTCCTATTTACATGATGGGACAGGTAAAAGGCAGCTCTGATTGGCCCTTTACCTCGACGGGTGATCAGCTGTGCCCGAAGGACACAGCGATGACAACTCATACACGGAGCATGCCCCAGGGGGCGCACGGGGGGTGTGGTTCTGTGAGGACATCCATAGATGCCCTCCCAGAACTAGCCGACTGCACTGTAGCCGTCTTTGGCTATAGAACGATCAGGAAGTGGTTAATTAAAATATTTGGATATACTGTATATACGCTTCATCTGTGAATTGCTGCAGAACCCCTGTTGAGAAACATTGCTATAGAATGTAATTTGAGTGACAGTTATGAATCTGCTGGGGCTGCTGACACCACATTCAAAATAAAGATGCCCAGCGGCAGTCTCGGGCTTTTCGATGTCTACACAAGAGAGGCTTTAGCAGGAAAACAACATGCCATAAAGTACAACTAAAGGCAAACCTTTTTTTGGTTTTGGATAGAGTGGAGAGGGATTAGAACACCTGGAAGTTTTTATTGTTGTCTGTAACCCCATTAGGGTGATTCACCCTCTCAAGTTGTCCTGTTTACTATTACTATTGAAAGTGGAAGCAATAGAGATTCCAAAATTTTGGGTTGTCCCTAGAAAAGTAATAGAGGGGAAATATTCCAATGGGGACAGTAGTTCTGGTGACCAGCGGGACCCCAAGAGATTCCCTTCATTTGCAAGGATTTCCTCTCATTCCTGTTTTGACTATGGGGCAAGAAGCAAAGGTATCCAATCCAAAATGAAAAAAAAAAACTTTTGTCTATAGTTCTACTTTAAAAACTTTTAATGTAGAAATAATGAAACGAATGCTCTAGCGACACAGTTTCTTTAGTTATTCAGATCATTAGCTCACTTGCTGCATGTGCTGTAAACAAACCATGCTCCACTACAGACTGTAGTTGTCTCTCTTGTCTCCTGGCTGCAGGAGCTGGCGCGCCACAGTCGTGAGCCACGGCACAAATAACTTTTAAACAATTCACATAAAAAGCTGATTTAGACTCAACCTTAGCGTGAGTTTGCAAAATCTTTTTTAATCAAAAATACCAGAAAACACCTTTTCTTTTTGAACAGCCCAACAATACTCACTTGTGCAGTATAAAACAAAGAATTTTATTGAAAAAAACGCCATGTTAAAACTGTTTTGTCTAAAACAAAAATGAAAAATAGCACCAAACAAAAACATTTGACCCATGATCAACCCCTATCTTTTCATAATGTATAGTATAAGATACCTATAAATGTATATATACAGTTGTGATCAAAAGTTTGCATACCCTTGGAGAATTGGTAATATACAGTACAGCACAGTGGCTAAATGGATAGCACTTCCACCTGGCAGTACTAGGGTTGTTTGTTCAAATCCCAACCACGACACCCCTGCCTGGAGTTTGTATGTTCTCCCTGTGCCTGCATGGGTTTCCTCTGGGTACTCCGGTTTCCTCCCACACTGCAAAGACTTGCTGGTAGGTTAATTGTTGGATCCTGTCTAAATTGGCCCTAGTATGTGTATGTATGAATGTGAGTTAGGGACCTTAGATTGTACACCCCTTGAGGGTTAAGAACTGATGTGATTACGTGATATATATGTAAAATGCTGCGTAAATTGACTGCACTATATAAGTACCTGAAATAAATAGTACAGTATGTACCATTTTTAAAGAAAACAGGCATGAGCAGGCAACACACATTTTATTTTATTTCTTATGGGTATCATATTCAACCGTAGGTCATAAAAGAATGCCACAACCATAAAACAAAACATGGCAACAAATAAATGAAATGACACCTGTTCAAAAGTCTGCATACCCTTAGTTCTTAATACTGTGCATTGCCCCTTTTAGCCTCAATAACAGCGTACAATCTTTTGTAATAGTTGTCTTTGAGGTCCCAAATTCTTGCAGGTGGTATAGCTGCCCATTTGTCTTGGCAAAAAGCCTTTAGGTCATGCAAAGTCTTTGGTCGTCTTGCATGAACTATACATATGACATCTCACCAGAGTGGCTTGATGAAATTACAATCAGGAGACTGTGATGAACACTCCAGAACTTTCACTTTTTTCTGCTGTAATTACTGGAGGGTTAACTTGGCCTTGTGCTTAGGGTCATTGGCATGCTGAAAAGTCAAAGAGCATCCCATGCACAGCTTTTCTACAGAAGAATGCAAATTGTCTGCCAGTATTTTCTGATAACAAGCTGCATTCATCTTGCCATCAATTTTCACAAAACTCCTTGTGCCTTTAAAGCTCACGAACCCCCAAAACATCAGTGACCCACCACCATGCTTCACAGTGGAAATGGAATTTTGTTAGCTTTAGGCCTTGTTGACCCCTCTTCAAACATTAAACTTATGGTTGTGACCATAAAGCTCTATTTTTGTCTTTTCACTGCTGATTACAGTGTTGCAGAAGCTATGAGGCATGTCAAGGTGTTGTCAGGCATATTGTAACTGGGCTTTTTCGTGGCATTGGTGCAGCAAAGGCTTCTCTCTAGCAACTCAACTATGGAGCTCATTTTTGTTCAAGTATCCCTGTATTGTGCTCCTTGAAATGACCACACCATCTTTTTCCAGAGCAGCCTGTATTTCTGTGAAACAGCAGTGCTTTCTGAGTGTAGTATGTAGGCAAAAAACTATTTATTAACAAATAACTCACAAGAGAAGCTGTAAAAAGTGAATATCACATAGTGCCATCTTTTAAGGATAACTCTGCCTGGAATGCTGAAGGTGATGTCTCCCCAGACCTACGATGGTCGCGTTGGTGGTAACCAAGGAGCTCCGAATGCGCACCAGCCCACCAGCTTCTTCTCAACCTCTGGTTCCGGTGACATCACCGCTGTCAGCATCGGGATCCCCTAGCTTGTTCGGAGCCTTGGCCTGGGGAGACATCATCTTCAGCAGTCCGGACAGGATGATCCTTAGAAGATGGCTGCATGTGGTATGCAGTTTTTACAGCTTCACTTGTGTGTTGCCTTATTTGTTAATAAATTGTTTTTTACCTACATACTATACTCAGAAAGCTCTGCTGTTCCACTTAATTTTTGCTTACCACAGAGGAGCATCTACTCTGACAACTGGCTGCTTTCTTACCCTGAGTCCGTGTGGGACAGTCAGATGGACATACTATCCACAAGGACTATGGACTATTAACTCTTTATTATATGTTTGTTTGGGACATTCATTGATTTTAATTGTTTTCTCCCCGTGTGCCACTGTTTCTCCCCCATCCTCCTCAGGTCACCTGTAGGTTTTTCTTTGTATCTCAAACAATTCTTCTACCAGTTGTGGCTGCAATCTTTCTTGGTCTACCTCACCTCAGCTTGGTATCAAGAGAACCCAAAATTTCCCACTTCTAAATAGGTGATTGAACAGTACTGACTGGCATATTCAAGGCTTTGGATATCTTTTTTATATCCTTTTGCATCTTTATAAAGTTCCATTACCTTTTTATGCAGGTCTTTTGACAGTTCTTTTCTGCTCCCTATGGCTCAATATATAGCCTGCTCAGTGAATTCCTATGAAAGCTAACAAACTCATTGACTATACACTGACACTAATTGCAATTTAAAAAGCCATATGGGAAATGATCCTTTAATTGCCATTGTAACCTGTTTTGTCACCTTGTGTCTGTACCAAGGCTAAACATTCCATGTAAACATTTGATCAGGGCCATTTGGGTGATTTCTGTTATCATTATGATTCAAACAACTATATGATATTACATGGCTTCATATGATCACTTAAATCAAAGGTAATTTATTGGCAGGATCAGCCATATTTTCAATATCAGTGTGAACATTTCACAGTTTCTTCCAGGGTATGGAAACTTTTGAGCACAACTTTGTTAATCTTCTTTGTGAACATGTTGGGACTATATAGGCACCAGGTGAGTCTGTCTGTGCATCACTTGGCTTAAATAAATTAGAAGTTGGATTTTATTTCACCTGGTGATCCTGCTAGGAAGTCTGTTTTATTCAACAGAACAAGCTGTCGTGCAGATGTAGCAGATGGTGGGTTGAGCCAAACCATTTAATACTGACAGGGATGCTTACAATGCTCAACTTTTATTTATTTATGTAGGTCCTTTGTTCATGGCTGGATCTAGCCCCCCCCAGATTACAGTTGTGCTTCCCCTCCCCTGACATGAATGATGTATCCAGTCCACTGAGTTACTCCTCCCATCTGTAAACTGCACACAGCAGATCATGTCTTTCAACACAACACATAGCTGATTCTCTTGACACAACCTTAATCTGCGCAGTGTGTAGTTGGCTGCTATGTTGCAGTCCGGACCTGTGAAATCCCCAGATCAGAAAGGCAGCGGAGCTGCAGTAGCTAGATACACATCATGGAGATCAAGATTGAGTCAAGAGAATATGCTTTCAGCAATTACCCCTGTCCTCTGCCCTGCTGACCCCTGTACACTGCACTGGTGACCCCTGTACTCTGCACTGCTAAACTCTGTCCTCTGCCTCCGTAACCCATGTTGTCCACCCTGCTGAACCCTGTTCTCCACCTTACTAACCCCTGCCCTCTGCTCTGCTGACCCCTGTTCTTTACCCTGCTGAACCCTGTTCTCCACCTTACTAACCCCTGCCCTCTGCTCTGCTGACCCCTGTTCTTTACCCTGCTGAACCCTGTCCTCTGCCCTACTGACTCCTGTACACTCCCCTGTTGACCTCCCATCCTCTAGTCCTCTGACCCCTGTCTTCTGCACTGCTGATCCCTGTACACTATCCTGAGGACCCCCAGTCCTCTGCCATACTGACCCCTGTCCTCTGCTCTAATAAACGCTGTTGTCTGCCCTGCTGAACCCTGTTCTGTGCCCTACAGACCCCTGTCCTCTGCCCTGCTGACCCATTTCCTTTGCCCTACTGATCTCCTGTACACTGCTCAATAGACTTCTGTACACTCCCTGCTGACCTCCTCACATCAGTCAGGCTAGATCCAGCCCTGATTTTTTTTGAAAAAAAAAAGCTGGAAATATAATACATTTTTGGCTTTGTGTTTAATATCACTTTAATTCAAATTAGAACTGCACCAACTTGAGTGTTGGCTAGGGAAAAAATAATTATATAATTAATATATAATTATAATACCACCACAATCCCTTCAAAAGAGGAAATATGCTGTACAGCTCATGTAAAACATATCATTTAATAAAGAGATTTTAAAAAGCTCATTTTTTATTTTATTAAAACAAACACACATGTTATGCTTACCTATCTGTGCAATGATTTTGCACAGAGAATCCCCAATCCTCCTCTTCTGGTGACCCCCCCCCCCCCGCCAAGTGCCCCCAGAGCAAGCAGCTTTTTCTGGGGACATTCATGCGTGCTTGTTACTGAGTTCTGCTCTATGTGTCCATAAAACCTGCAGAACAGGGCTTGTCCCCCTTCCACACTCCTCATCACTGGCTCTGATTGACAGCAACTGGAGCCAATGGGACCTGCTGCTCTATCCAATGAGGAGTGAGAGAAATGAGAGGGCCTGGATCTACAATGAGATCAAGATTGGGTTCAGGAATGTATTTAGGGGGATGTGGGGAAAGCTCCATGCAAAAGGGTTTTTTTACCTTCTGCCTTTACAACTATTTTAAACACAAGAATATGAGAAAATGTATACTGCTCTAACGCCTAAAAACAAATCAAAGCAGCTCATAATGGAGCTCTGTGAAATGTAAATATGAGTACAAATTGGTGTAAACCAACAAGCTGATGCAAATAAGAATAGCTGCAATAGCACTATAAATTATTGCTATTGTAAATCCCAAATGGTGCTCTGCAAGGACTCCTATCAGATGAGAACCCGAGGTTCTATACATTAAACATCAAATTATTTAAAAGTAATACTAATAGTGTTAAAGGTTAAACAAATATATTAATAATGTGTGCACTATACAACTATATACCAAATACAGCTATGAACATCCTAAACAATATGATGCAATTGTTACAACAAACTATATACATCCTTAACTAATATAATGTAAACCATTAATACTAATACAAGGACAAAGTGCCGGCATTACAAAAAGAAAAATGGAAAAATAAACTAATCAGATCCTGGAGAGTCCATACCCACATAATGCGCCAATGAGGTATTGGGGGCATCCACAGGATAGTTTCACGCATATTGTGGTGTGTAACCACTTCATCAGAACACCAAGATCTGCACTAGGCTTTCAATGAAAATGACCACATGCTGTTATATAGAAATACTACATTTTGCTGTTAATATGTAATTTTCATGGAACAGACTTGGAGTTTTCAGGCAAAGTACTTTGAACTCTTGAGAGACATTTGACCAAAACCATTTCAAACTGATGCCTGTTAAATGATTTTTTGCCCTTTTCTGTAACATTTTGATCACATTTCATGGTATTCAGATTCTTATGTAATGTCCTTATCATATTGTTATGTACATTTGGAAATAACTTACTGTGAGCTTTTCTGGTTTAATACAGCGCCTTGAGCGGTAGTAAGTTAATTATCTCTCCTTTTGGTGTTATAAACGGCTGTTCAATGACACTGTCAGTAAGTGGAATGATCCAAATTACTTTAATTATGGAGTAATTGCACAAAGTGATGGTAATTAAATCTTGATCAGTTTAAGTAAGTGAGAGAATTAATTGCTCTAACTTAGAATGCATAACACAACAGTTTAGTTCTTATCGTTGATATAATGCAGGCAGTTAATGAGTTTTCTGTTTTGCTGTCACCTTAGAGGAAGGTAGGACAGAGAGCATACTGGGAGAAGATTGCTTTTCTAACAGGATGACATCAGGCAAATCCCCCCGCGTGTGTTTTGCTGCCTTAATTGTTGCAAACTTACTGCATTTGTGTGTATGAATATAAAATGATAGCTAACATGATCGTAGGAGCACAATGTGCACCTGGAATAATCTGTTTAGATGGAGCTAAAATTAGTGTCTGGTGTATAAGACTTAAGAGCAGGTGCGTTCAAAAATATTTTTTGGAAATAATTTCAATAGGAAAAGTAGAAAATCTTCAATTTGCACTCCATGTGGATTGGTGGCGGTTTCTCTGCTCAGGTCTCCTGTGGATTCTATATCAGAGACATCGAGAAACATCAAAGCTGCATTTTTAAAGTCTACAGATGATCTGTGAAAGTCCAAAGGATGAACAACCTCACCAGTTCACAAGGGGATGAATCAAAGTATATTCCCCATTGCAGGTGATTGTGAAATGTTTTAAAGTAGCCATCCTACAAATACAGCTGCATGTACTGTATTGGCTCTTGCATGAACCTTGATGTGAACCTCTTTTTTCCCATGTAAAGCAAAATAACATGTACACTTAAAATGGTATTAAACCCAAAAGCAAACATTATATTGTGGCCTTGGTGTGGTGGCTACATTCATTTCCTTTTTAAGATTTCTTACTTTTATTTTCATCTGGTCATCATGGCAGTAAGTTTGTTATTTTTCAACGGAGCAAGCTGTTCTGCAAATGTAGCAGTTAGAGGGTTGAGACAAACCATTTACCACTGACAGGGGTGCTTACAATGATCAGATTTTATTTATTAATGTCTTTATCCCAAAAGAAGAAAAATGCCACTGCAACTGTTTAAAAAGTGTTAGGTGAAGTTTGGCTTCAATTTGTTAGTGCATCTAATGTGCATCTAACATTCCTCTCCCCCAGATTGACAATTGTCCTGTCTAAAGGTGTCTCTGTTGCTCCTTCATTCAGCGTGTAGGCACCCTAATTTAGGAGATGGGTTGCTGACCAGATCAACAGGTGAAAACAGAGGGAAAAAAATCCTAAAAAACAAACCCAATGTAGCCACCACATCTAATGATTAGTAAGCTGCAATATGTTAACACAGGTCTGCGGCTAAAAAGCTGTTTGATTAATTTCATCTAATTTCCATGTATTTTGGTGTGCTGAAAACAAGTAAACTATTGAAAAAACTCCTAGACGCCACAAAATGCAAAATTGTCTTCAAAGTTATCAAATGTTTTTGATTTTTGGTATTTTTTTATATTATGGGTTTTTAACCAAATTTAAAGTCCAAATTACTACAAATTATTCACATAAATGCATTTAAGATCTAAAATGCCAAAAAAACCTTAAAGGGGTTGTCCAAGTTATGCAAAAAAAAAATATAGCACTGTAAATCTGATGGTCAGATTTACAAGCTAAGCAAGTTTTAGGGAAAAAAAATTCTATTTCCTCATTTCCCTAGTTCTCTTCTGGACCTTTGTTGTTATTTGCAGGTAAACAATCTCTGCCTCTCCCCCCCTGCAAAGGGGGTGAATACAAGTGCTGCTCTGAGTGACATGTCTGACTACTAGGATACTCAGCAGCATGCTTTATGTGTAAGCTTCAGCCCTGAGTCTGTGCTTCTAATGGTAGAAGGGGTTAATCTTTCCTGTGTCTATGGGACAGTCGAGCCCGACAAAGTCACTGGACCAAGAAGAGTTGGCAGCCGTGGGTGCTAACAGTCGGTGAAAAAAATGTCCTCCGAGAAACTTTGGTACCTTCCCATAAAGTTCTTCTACCACCTCTCCACATAAAATTGGGACTGATGAAGCAATTCGTAAAATCACTTCCAAGAGATGGAGAATGCTTCAAATACTTGGTCACCAAGTTTCCAGGCCTGTCGGAGGCAAAATTGAAGGAAGGTGTGTTCGTCGGACCGGACATTAGAAGGCTTATAGTTGATCAAGAGTTTGTCAATATCATGACGGATCCTCAAAAAGAAGGGTGGATTGCATTTAAAGAAGTTGTACAGAAATTTTTAGGCAATAACAAAGATCCTCACTACAAAAAGATTGTCGGACGAATGCTGAAAGCATTTCAAGCTTTAGGTTACCTGATGAGTTTGAAAGTGCATTTCCTCCAGTCCCACCTTGACTACTTTCCTGAAAATTTGGGAGCTGTGAGTGAGGAACAAGGTGAACGATTCCACCAAGACATTAAAGAGATGGAAAGGAGATACCAGGGAAAATGGAGCATTACAATGATGGCAGACTACTGTTGGATGCTTCAGAGAGACATTCCAGATGCTACTCACAAGCATAAATGCACCAAGAGGAGCCTCACAGGGAAGAGAATCGAGTTTAGTGTGTAGGTGAGCTCATTTCAGTTCAAAAAAGGCTTTTCATGAAAAAATTGTAATAAAAATTTAATTTTATAAGTCTATTTCCATTTATTTTGAGGTATTGCCTTATTTAACATAGTTACCTAAATTGTCAGGAAACATGATGTCCTATGACAAAATGGAGGTCATTTTCAGCGCACCAAAAAACAAAGATTACGTGAAATAACCAAAGCAGCTCTTGAAAAAAATTTTTTTGCAGACCTGTGTTATTTGTTTTGAGAGATTCCTCTTCCTCTTTGTCCTATATACTGTTCCAACAAACATTGCTGCAGATTCCTACCTGTTTCTGCCTCAAAGGAATAGCTCTTTGACCATGTCCTTTGCTGACTGGTTCTGAATGCTTCATTATAGAAGATAGAACAGGAAGGCGCTTCTAAGTGCAGTATAACCAGACGAATCTTTAATAATGATGGTTAGAAACACTTACAAACTCGTAGTTAAAACAGGCTCAATAAAATTGTCAGAGTGCAGAGGCTCAATCCACCATGCAAGAACCCACTATCCCAGCCAGCAGCTGCAGGGGGAGCTGAGGATCAGATATCCAAGATGGCTGCCGTAAGTTCCAGGGTCGCTGGAATGCATGCTGGAGCGCACACTGTCCAGAAAACCGCAACCAGAGATCGGTCTTGAAGAAGAAGCTCTGCACATGCTTCGAAACGCGTCACCATTCCTAACCAACGTCACTTCTGGTTGTGGTCTTCTGGACAGCATGAGCTCCAGCGTGTGCTCCAGTGACCCCTGGAACTTGTGGTGGCCATCTTGGACATCTGATCCTCAGCTCCCCCTGCAGCTGCTGGTGGGCACAGTGGGATCTCGCATGGTGGATCGAGCCTGTTTTAACTACAAGTTTTCAAGTGTTTCTAACTCTCATTATTAAAGATTCTTCTGGATATACTGCACTTAGAAATGCCTTCCTGTTCTATCCTCTTCCACATACAGAGTTTGCTTCAACTCCTAGAAGTGCTCTCCGGTGCCTGTTATCCAGTGTCTCCTCCATCCCCGGCTGACATCCCTCCGTCCACAGCCTCCTCCATTGATGAGCCCTATACATATCCTTGTTCATTCTAATCACCTAGTGCACTGTCAGTGTTGAATGAGAAAATTGTCTATTAATAAAACAAAGAAAAACAGATCGCTCATGGTAAAAGCCAGGGTGATGAAACAATGCCATGCACAACCGATAGTCAATATGTCCAAATGCAATACTTTAACAGATTGATAAAACCATAATAACCATATTCCAGCAATCCCATGTAATAATATGGCACTTAATGAAAAACTGGCACAAGTCCCGCGCTGAAAAGGAGTAATGGAAGCGACTTACTGAGATGATGACATGGCTGTGGAGAGTCCAGATGGTGAACTCAATGGATGGAAAGATGGAAGAAGGGCAGCGGATGGTGAGAAGTATATCCACAGACCAGAAGCTCGATGTAGAATCTCATAAGAGACCAGGAAGACCTCCTCGTGTCACTGAAAATTGGGCACCGGAAGTGACGTCATGACGCACTGCAAGTGACCGTGCGTAACGCATCATCATGGTAACGGATTTGTTTTGGCCAGTCCCACTTCAGCTGAGGGTTTTATGATGGCTGTCGCTGGATTCCCTGAGCTTCACTGAGGTCACTTCCGGTGTGCTGTGATGTCACTTCCGATGCACGATCTTCAGTGACAGTTTCACTGCCTAAACTCTGACTTGTTTCTTAGTTCAGAGTTCTTCATACAAGCAGGGAGTGACATTTTTGAAGGCAACACTTCCTGGTTGCCATAGTGCACTGAATTATACAGAAATTTACAGCAGCTGCAGATTGAACTAAAAAAAGGTAATTTTAATAACAATAAACTACATTATGGCGTCTATAGCAATTGTACATGCTGTATTATGTTTTTTCCTCATAAAAGCAGATTTTATCCTTTCACCATTTATGGACAGCCCTATAGCAGATATACAGCATTTTGCATTTCCAGGTAGGGGGCGCACACACGCATGCCTGTGCTGTCATTGGCTCCCGGAGATGTCAGTCATGGCTTGAAGAATCTGACATGATCAGAGGAAAAGCAGACAGGGGAGAGATCTATGTGTAAATAACACAGGTCTCTTTCCTGTCAGCAGGGACGTGCTGCTTTCTATCCCTCTCCAAAGCAGAGAGATAGAAAGCAGCACATCCCCTAGTAAAACAGCACACAGTAAGCACACAAGTGCACACTTATAACCCTTTGATCGCCCCAGATGTTAACCCCTTCCTGCCCAGTGGCATTAGTACAGTGTCAGGGCTTTTATTAGCACGATCACTGTATTAGTATCACTGGAGATGTCAGTGGCAGTTAGTCAGTTCCCACCCAGTGTCAGTTAGTGTCAGAATGCGTGTTGCAGTCCTGAAGTCTAAGTCATCACTGCCATTACAAGTTGTGACGGGAGTGACTTTTGGGGGTGGGGGACCCCTGTATCGTCTCCCCAAATCATTATGTTTAACCCACCCTGTGCCTGTTTAAGGGTACAGGGTGTACATGTGAATGTCCCAGTATTGTGCATTTGTGTGTTGTCCTTTGTCTAGGCCACATGGCTGTCCATTGTCTGTTTGCCATGTGCTCCCCCCCATGGTGCTGTGCCTTCCTGTCCAGCAAACTATTATGGGATGTACTGTTTCTGTATTGGTGTGGGGGTTGGTCAATGTCCTTTGCCGCATGGCTGCATCCCATTGTTCTGTGTCTTGGGTTGGTTGGGGTGGTTCCCTGTAGCCCTTCCCACTGATAGGGCAAGCTGATGATGTATTTCCTGTTCCTGGTTGTGTTTCCCCGCCCTCTGTATATATTCTGTGTTTTGTGTTAAAATAAAGAGTTGGCTTTCTGTTTTAAGAGCTGGGTGCTGTCTTTTTCCTGAGGGATTTCAAGGGTGTGGTCAGTGGATGGTGTTCGGACAGGGGAAGTTGTGCTATAACGGAAAAACTCAGTGCGGTCTGGGTTCCGTTACACAAGTATAAAAAAAAATAAATATAAATTCAAGTATATAAACCACCATTTGCAGATGCTATAACTTTCACGTAAACCAATTAATATACACTTATTGGGACTTTTTATTAACGTTGAAAAATACATTTTGCCCTAAATTTATGAGGAAATAAAAAAAAAATGATTGGATATGTTTTATAGCAAAAAGTCAAATGAACTACTAGTATGTCCACCAGACTTGTGTTCCATTAAGAACTACATATCTGTCTGGTGGCAGACAGGGTTTGTAGTTTATTCATTCACAGACCTATGTGAATTAATGACAAGACTGTGTGGGCTTCACCTACATAGCCTTCTTGATTTCCAATTTGACAGCTGATGCTGGGAGAGAAAAACCCCAACACGCGGTCAGGGGATGGGGGGAAATTTGGGGATGAAGGGGTTCACTTGAGACCAGGTTACATTGCACCTTAAAGTGGTTACAAAGGCAGAAGGTTCTGCACACAGATTCCCCCACAGACTCACCCCCCCCATATACATACAGTGCCTGAGCCCAATCTCGACCCATCTTGATGTGCATGAGAGCCAAGTCTCCCTCATCTCTCACTCATAATTGGCTTAGATACAGCAGTGGGAGCCATTGGCTCCCGCTGCTGTCAATCAGAGCCAGTTATGAGGGATCTGGGTACAAGGCTGAGTCCTGTTCTGTGTGTCTTATGGACATACAGAGGAGCTAAGGAGCGAGCAAGCGTGAGTGCCCCCAGAGGAAGTGGCTTGTTCTGGGGGCACTCAGCAGGGGGGCGAGCCCTGGCGGGGAACCAGGGAAAAGGAGGATCGTGACTGCTCTGTGCAAAGCTATAACACAGAACAGGTAAGTATAACATGTAGCAATTGTACGTACAAATATGGACGCGAACCTCCATTTTGGTAAAGAGCCTTCCATCTTGTATAATTTCTCACTCCAAATCAGCTCCTCCCTCCCTCTCTGTTGAGTGACACGTGGCCCTTGTGTGCTGGGTTCAGGAATGCACAGGACACAGCTGGATATCCTTCACGGTTGTAAACCCAATTAGCTGATTCCAGTGTGTCTGGCAAATTCTTGCTCTGAAGCTGATCGTAAAGCTATCAACCCGTCAGTCACTGGACTTCAAACGCATTCCGAAATAGCAGTAAAACCTGCATCCCATGTGAAAACACTTTTTCATACAATTTCGTAATTTCTTGTAGGTAATACATACCGTGAAACAAGATATATATTCAGAGAGGTCATTTTAATACAAGTCACCTAATACCTTACACCCCTAGATTACGTCTAACCGAGAGCAGAAAGCGATATCTCTTTAACCGTCACAGCCAGATATGTAATATGTGATGTCTGGACGTTCAGAATATCGTTCTGTATATTATCCTGCCAGTGGATAGGATGCGACATGTCCCTAGGGAAAGTTATTGACCCTGGTATAACTTGGCAGGGATTTTGGTTCTAGCCTGGGTCTCCGCCTAACCCCCCCCTCCCCAAATGAGGCGATTGGCCCTTGGCTTCAGTAGATGCCCCCTGCTGGAGGACTACAAAATAGGCTGTCAGGCCTGGAGAAGAAAGATGAAGAATTCTCCCCTTTTAACATCAGGAACCAACTTGGGAGAACGGTACCCTTTTGTTCAGGACCTTGATCTGCTTAAACCAAGGCTGACGGCAAGTATTCTACCTCTCTAAACTTCTTTCTGTTATCTCTCTGTTGTGGTATTGCTCTCTGTATTTTTATATATATTCTGTATGTTGGATACATCTTTTTCTGTAAATATTTTTATTGCACCATTTTGACCTTTTTAGTAAAAAATTCTATTATCTGAAAAGTGTTGAACTGTTTCTAAAGCTCTTTAATGCAAACTAAGAATCCCTGTCTCTGAAGAGCGCTACTGTGTGTTTTTAAACTTCTGCATACATCTGCCTGCGGTGACAGTGTGTATACAGACGCTTATTCAAACATCATAGTGTTACTGCTAAGATTGGTGAGTTTCCTCTTTCTCTGTACAAAAAGGAGGTGGTGGCAGTGTGAAGGGTTAATTGCATAATTAACCTGACCCAGTAACAATCGCTCTCAGGCTGAGGCACATAGGTTGTGGTCCAGTGATCTGGAAAATCTTTGTGCGGGGTGCAGCTGAGCGTGGCATTGTTACGCATGTGACAGCACGGTTTTAGATTGGCTAGTCCTTCGGTCACAAGTTGGTGAGAAGGGTTGGGGGTCTGACGCCGTGTTCGTCACATAACATGTTTGTTATGAACTGGGCTTTAAAGGTTCCCTACAATACTTATAATTCCTTTTCTTGACTCTCCTGCTGTTTTGTTTGCCTATGAAAATTCAAAGAAAAAATTAGCTGTGCTTCCTGCTTACATAGGGTCAAGAACTTTTTCCCTACATGACAGTGCTGCCCCCTATACCCAGAAAGCTGTGCCATTACAACTAGAGATGAGCGAATTATTCAAAAATTCGATTCGGCTGATTCACCGAATTTGAGGAAGAAATTCGATTCGATGCGAATTTATTCGCTACGAATTTAACTTATAAAAAGGGTTTCTAGGCTTCAGAGAGCCTTTAAATTAGTGCAGAACACTGTACCTTTAATTTAAATGCCCTTGGAGATGAGGAAGGAGAAGGAGAAGGATGAGAAGAAGGAGAAGGAGAAGGATGAGAAGAAGGAGAAGGAGAAGGATGAGAAGAAGGAGAAGGATGAGAAGAAGGAGAAGGATGAGAAGAAGGAGAAGGAGAAGAAGGATGAGAAGAAGGAGAAGGATGAGAAGAAGGAGAAGGATGAGAAGAAGGAGAAGGAGAAGGATGAGAAGAAGAAGAAGGAGAAGGATGAGAAGAAGGAGAAGGATGAGAAGAAGGAGAAGGATGAGAAGAAGGAGAAGGATAAGAAGAAGGAGAAGGATGAGAAGAAGGATGAGAAGAAGGAGAAGGATGAGAAGAAGGATGAGAAGAAGGAGAAGGATGAGAAGAAGAAGGATGAGAAGAAGAAGAAGGATGAGAAGAAGGAGAAGGATGAGAAGAAGAAGAAGGATGAGAAGAAGAAGAAGGATGAGAAGAAGAAGAAGGATGAGAAGAAGGAGAAGGATGAGAAGAAGAAGAAGGATGAGAAGAAGAAGAAGGATGAGAAGAAGGAGAATTTCAAGCCGGCAAAAAGTGTATCTGCAGAGCTCCGCTATTTCTTAGCGGAGCTCTGCAGATACACTTAGCGGAGCTCTGCAGATACACTTTTTGCCGGCTTGGAATTCTTCTTATTTTCATCCTACTTCTTCTTCTTCTTCTTCATCCTCATCCTCTTCTTCTTCTTCTGAGGATGAGGATGAGGATGAAGAAGAAGAAGAAGAAGAAGAAGTAGGATGAAAATAAGAAGAATTCCAAACCGGCAAAAAGTGTATCTGCAGAGCTCCGCTAAGTGTATCTGCAGAGCTCCTCTATTTCTGACAGTTCTCTGACATTCACATTTACAGCGGTTGAAACATTGTATCTATTTGTTTCCATAAATGGAAACAAATAGATACAATGTTTCAACCGCTGAGCTCTGCAGATACACTTAGCGGAGCTCTGCAGATACACTTAGCGGAGCTCTGCAGATACACTTTTTGCCGGCTTGGAATTCTTCTTATTTTCATCCTACTTCTTCTTCTTCTTCTTCTTCATCCTCATCCTCATCCTCAGAAGAAGAAGAAGAGGATGAGGATGAGGATGAAGAGGAAGAAGAAGAAGAAGAAGAAGTAGGATGAAAATAAGAAGAATTCCAAGCCGGCAAAAAGTGTATCTGCAGAGCTCCTCTATTCTGCAGATACACTTAGCGGAGCTCTGCAGATACACTTAGAGGAGCTCTGCAGATACACTTTTTGCCGGCTTGGAATTCTTCTTATTTTCATCCTACTTCTTCTTCTTCTTCTTCTTCATCCTCATCCTCATCCTCAGAAGAAGAAGAAGAAGATGAGGATGAGGATGAAGAAGAAGAAGAAAGAGAGAGAAGAAGTAGGATGAAAATAAGAAGAATTCCAAGCCGGCAAAAAGTGTATCTGCAGAGCTCCGCTATTTCTGACAGTTCTCTGACATTCACTTCTCAACCGCTGTATGGAGTGAATGTCAGAGAACTGTCAGAAATAGCCTATTTCTGACAGTTCTCTGACATTCACTCCATACAGCGGTTGAAACATTGTATCTATTTGTTTCCATTTATGGAAACAAATAGATACAATGTTTCAACCGCTGTATGGAGTGAATGTCAGAGAACTGTCAGAAATAGCGGAGCTCCGCTATTTCTGACAGTTCTCTGACATTCACTCCATACAGCGGTTGAAACATTGTATCTATTTGTTTCCATAAATGGAAACAAATAGATACAATGTTTCAACCGCTGTATGGAGTGAATGTCAAAGAACTGTCAGAAATAGCGGAGCTCTGCAGATACACTTAGCGGAGCTCTGCAGATACACTTTTTGCCGGCTTGGAATTCTTCTTATTTTCATCCTACTTCTTCTTCTTCTTCTTCATCCTCATCCTCAGAAGAAGAAGAAGAGGATGAGGATGAAGAGGAAGAAGAAGAAGAAGAAGAAGTAGGATAAAAATAAGAAGAATTCCAAGCCGGCAAAAAGTGTATCTGCAGAGCTCCTCTATTCTGCAGATACACTTAGAGGAGCTCTGCAGATGCACTTTTTGCCGGCTTGGAATTCTTCTTATTTTCATCCTACTTCTTCTTCTTCTTCTTCTTCATCCTCATCCTCATCCTCAGAAGAAGAAGAAGAGGATGAGGATGAGGATGAAGAAGAAGAAGAAGAAGAAGTAGGATGAAAATAAGAAGAATTCCAAGCCGCCAAAAAGTGTATCTGCAGAGCTCCTCTATTTCTGACAGTTCTATGTCAGAGAACTGTCAGAAATAGAGGAGCTCTGCAGATACACTTTTTGCCGGCTTGGAATTCTTCTTATTTTCATCCTACTTCTTCTTCTTCTTCATCCTCATCCTCTTCTTCTTCTTCCGAGGATGAGGATGAAGAAGAAGAAGAAGAAGAAGAAGGATGAAAATAAGAAGAATTCCAAACCGGCAAAAGTGTATCTGCAGAGCTCCGCTAAGTGTATCTGCAGAGCTCCTCTATTTCTGACAGTTCTCTGACATTCACATTTACAGCGGTTGAAACATTGTATCTATTTGTTTCCATAAATGGAAACAAATAGATACAATGTTTCAACCGCTGAGCTCTGCAGATACACTTAGCAGAGCTCTGCAGATACACTTAGCGGAGCTCTGCAGATACACTTTTTGCCGGCTTGGAATTCTTCTTATTTTCATCCTACTTCTTCTTCTTCTTCTTCATCCTCATCCTCAGAAGAAGAAGAAGAATGAAAAGAAGAAGAAGAAGAATGAAAAGAAGAATGAAAAGAAGAAGAAGAATGAAAAGAAGAAGAAGAATGAAAAGAAGAATGAGAAGAATGAAAAGATTCTTCTTCTTCTTCTTTTCATTCTTCTTTTCATTCTTCTTCTTCTTTTCATTCTTCTTCTTCTTCTTTTCATTCTTCTTTTCATTCTTCTCATTCTTCTTCTCATTCTTCTTTTCATTCTTCTTTTCATTCTTCTTCTCATTCTTCTTTTCATTCTTCTTCTTTTCATTCTTCTTTTCATTCATTCTTCTTCTTCTTCTTTTCATTCTTCTTCTTCTACAACTAGAGATGAGCGAATTATTCAAAAATTCGATTCGGCTGATTCGCCGAATTTGAGGAAGAAATTTGATTCGATGCGAATTTATTCGCTACGAATTTAACTTATAAAAAGGGTTTCTAGGCTTCAGAGAGCCTTTAAATTAGTGCAGAACACTGTACCTTTAATTTAAATGCCCTTGGAGATGAGGAAGGAGAAGGAGAAGGAGAAGGATGAGAAGAAGGAGAAGGAGAAGGATGAGAAGAAGGAGAAGGAGAAGGATGAGAAGAAGGAGAAGAAGAAGAAGGATGAGAAGAAGGAGAAGGAGAAGGAGAAGGATGAGAAGAAGGAGAAGGATGAGAAGAAGGAGAAGGATGAGAAGAAGGAGAAGGATGAGAAGAAGAAGAAGGAGAAGGATGAGAAGAAGGAGAAGGATGAGAAGAAGGAGAAGGATGAGAAGAAGGAGAAGGATGAGAAGAAGGATGAGAAGAAGGAGAAGGATGAGAAGAAGGATGAGAAGAAGGAGAAGGATGAGAAGAAGAAGGATGAGAAGAAGAAGAAGGATGAGAAGAAGGAGAAGGATGAGAAGAAGAAGAAGGATGAGAAGAAGAAGAAGAAGGATGAGAAGAAGAAGAAGGATGAGAAGAAGGAGAAGGATGAGAAGAAGAAGAAGGATGAGAAGAAGAAGAAGGATGAGAAGAAGGAGAATTTCAAGCCGGCAAAAAGTGTATCTGCAGAGCTCCGCTATTTCTTAGCGGAGCTCTGCAGATACACTTAGCGGAGCTCTGCAGATACACTTTTTGCCGGCTTGGAATTCTTCTTATTTTCATCCTACTTCTTCTTCTTCTTCATCCTCATCCTCTTCTTCTTCTTCTGAGGATGAAAAGAAGAAGAAGAATGAAAAGAAGAATGAGAAGAATGAAAATATTCTTCTTCTTCTTCTTTTCATTCTTCTTTTCATTCTTCTTCTTCTTTTCATTTTCTTCTTCTTCTTTTCATTCTTCTTTTCATTCTTCTCATTCTTCTTTTCATTCTTCTCATTCTTCTTCTCATTCTTCTTTTCATTCTTCTTCTCATTCTTCTTTTCATTCTTCTTCTTCTTTTCATTCTTCTTTTCATTCTTCTCATTCTTCTTTTCATTCTTCTTTTCATTCTTCTTCTCATTCTTCTTTTCATGAAGAAGAAAAGAAGAATGAAAAGAAGAATGAAAAGAAGAAGAAGAATGAAAAGAAGAATGAGAAGAAGAATAAAAAGAAGAATGAAAAGAAGAATGAGAAGAATGAAAAGAAGAATGAAAAGAAGAAGTATTCCAGTACAGCAAAAAGTGTATCTGCAGAGAGCTCCGCTATTTCTGACAGTTCTCTGACAGTTCCTTCACATTTACAGCGGTTGAAACATTGTATCTGTTTCCGAATAAAAACATCTGTATCCTAAATGGAAACAAATAGATACAATGTTTCAACCGCTGTACATGTGAAGGAACTGTCAGAGAACTGTGAAAAATCTGTTTCGCGCACCCGAAGTATGCTAATATTCAGATTCGACGCGAATCGAATTTTTCCTGAAATTCGAAACTAATTCCACTTCGCCTGGTTCGATTCGCTCATCTCTAATTACAACCAATGTCACATCTACATGTTTTTTAGAGTCTGCAAGCGGACTTTTTTATGCACTTTGACAAAAAGTCACTTGATACAGAAATTAATAGAACTATAAAGTGCAACAATATGAATATAGTACAAGAGGCATACTCCAACTCCCCCCCCCCCCCAAAGACATGGCTCAAGCAGACACCTGTAGGGGCCTCCCCTTAGTCCTTGCTAATAATTTAGCACCTGTATTTGTATGAAAGGTTCACTTCAAGATGACTTGTGAAAAATACTTAATTACATGATGGTCATATAGGTCATTATGAAGTTACTCAGCTACCAAAAATCATGCCAAAGCTCAGGACTTGGATTACCCCCACACAAGTGCAGATCTGGCAGCACCATCCAGATAGTAAAACAGGTCATGAGCATGGCAACTTTCTTGCAATGTCAACCATTTTTGATAATTTTGGAATTTAAATCCAGAATGATTGATTTAAGAATTTAGTGGCCTCTACCAACCTAAAGAAGATGGATCCAATTGTCTTGATCATATACAGTAGAAAAATCAGATCACTTTTATCAAAATTGCCAAAGTTTTTTTTTTTAATCTGGTTTGAAATGATGATTTTAATAGTCTAGTTGATTATTCAAATGCAGTTAGACAAAGATGGAAGATAGTTTGGATTTAGGCAACCCCTTTCGATCATACTGTTTGATCAAAAGTGGTAAGAATAGTTGAAAAGTGTATGGCCACCTTCAGTTGACCACCCACACTAACAGCCATATCTGAGCCATCTGGAAGTTTGACACCCATCCAACCACACAATTCTGCCAAGAACAAGACACATAGTTTCTTGCAGTCTGTATTCATACTGCTCAGCTATTGTATATTTTGATGGATGTCTTTTGGCCTTAAAATTCAACAGCACATTGATATTAACTGAAGCCACATAGCATAAGGCTATTTGCGTTGTCTTTGCGTTGGAACTGCATTGAGCAACAGAGTCCAATGCTGCTGGTGTAAATGAGCCTTATAGAAAAACATGCATTTTTCCAATGTAAAAGTGCTAGTTGCCTGTCAATCAAAAAAATATATTTTAAGACAATGTACATATAAAAAGAGAGTATATACTGTATTATGTAATGGGGTCAGCATTAGTCTCCCAAATAAATGAGGGTTGCTTATAGTGAAGTGTAGGAAAGAGATGAGAGCAGCGGGCATTTTTTTTCCTCTTTAATATCCTGGAAATCCCTTTTAAAAATCACCAAGCACAACCTGCACATAACAGCTCCTTAATACGTACAGATATGACATTCCTCACTTATAGTGCTCAATTTCTCCAGCTCTGCTGCCGCAGTGAAATAAATATTAGTCCATTTTAAGAGATTAACCACTGCTAAACTAAAACAGATTCAGTCAGTTTGTGACCCTGTGATTTAACAGCAAAAAAAAGCCTTTACTTTAACTTGCAATGTACTAATATACAGCCAGAAGGTCTTTTATCCCTTACAATGCTAGGAGAGAAATCACAGAATGGATTATATCTGTATTAATCTGACATTAGTATTAAAAGTAGTATTTAATGCATTATTCTCCATTAAGGGAACATTAGGTTGAAGTAAAGCATATGCTAAGTTTGCCTGAAGCGCAAATATAAAATGAACCAAAAATGAAAAAAAAAAAAAACTATAGAGATAAATGGAAATGACAGATTATTTAGGGCACTTTTTTCTATTAGATGGAGGAGGAGAGCTTTGAAGGATAAATATGAACTGATTAAGAGGACAAGAGATTAAAGAAATGGTTTGGGACATGTGACAAACAGGCTTCCTGTGACACTGCTTGCTTTGTCTGATTTGATGCAGGCCTGTAGAGCATCTGTTACTGTCACTGGAGAAACATTTACACAACTATGCAGAACTATTAAAGGACAGCTAAACCTAAAACAAAATGTTTACTTTTGTTTTTTTTTTTAATATACTGTGGTTCTTCCCTTGATTGCATGTCCCTTGAGTAAAACTAGAAATGTTGGTAATTAGACATGTGAGATTTGTTTCGTTACGAATCGAAATTCGGTTGAAATTTTTGTTATTTGGAGATTTGGATTTATCCGAACTTCCGAATCACAATAGTAGCGAATTTCAACTAATCCGAAATACAGTAAATTATAACAAAACAAATTATCCAAAGTTTAATTTTAAAATGAATTAGAGTTCAAAATGGAAACATGTTGCAATAAATACAGTAAGTTATAACAGTGAAATAAGATGATGATTCCTACTTCTTTATAGAATGGAATAGAAAAGAATAGGATAGGAAAGAATATAATATAAAATAAAATAATGGAATAGAATAGAGTAGAATAGAATAGAATAGAAAAAATATAATAGATTAAAATAGATTAGAATAGAATAAAATAGAAGGAATATAGTCGTCTTATGAAATTGGAATTTTAAAATTCAAATTTCAAATTGATTTGAATATAAGGAATATATGAAAATAATCTTAATATAGGAAGCAAATTCTGAAACAAATAATTTTAACATAACAAATATGACTAAATGAATTTATTAAATTAATGAACGAACCCGAAACAAAACAAATTTGTCCGTTGTGAACATCTCTGTTGGTAATGCTTGACTGTTGGGATGCATAGGCATAAGTATTTTAAACAAAATAAATACCCATAGCAAACCATAGTTTTGCTGTCCAAAATGGACACCAAAGTTCCCCAAAATAAGCACCAAAACTGTTCTTCACTGGAGGGTTAAGGCCACAACTTTATTGATTCATTCAAGAAATCTAATCCAACTATTATTAACAACAGGCTAATAACTTGACTTGGCAGTTGACAAACCAAAACTACTACAAACCACAGATGCACTGTGGGCAACCAACTTAACAGGACAGATATCCCAACGAAATAAGGCCCAGTAAGTTGATCAGTTGGGTGCCATTTTTCACTGACAAGGTAAAACCCCACCAATACAGCTGTGGCAATTTTAATATATGGAGAGGGAAGATCTTCTGTGGAAGAATTCTATTGTCTGCTGTGTTTTCAGGGTAGTGTCAGCCCACATGTTCTCCATTATTGGCTAAATGTGGGCCAATTGCCTGGAATTTGCCTGCATACCTAAAGTGTCTCAAAACACAAAAACAAAAAAAATGAATATATTGTAGCTCATGAACCCTTGGATGTGGTGGCTGCATAATTTTTTGGAGCTTCTTTTTCTTTCATTTTTCACCTGGTGATCCAACAAGTAACATACTTCTTGTATAAGGAGGCTACACTCACTTCTCCACTCTATCTATAGAAGAACAATAAAGTTTAACTCAATTTCATGCAATCACAGAAACATTATTTTTCCTTTTGGGATAAAGGTTTTAAATAAATGAATAAGGCCCAATTAACAATTGCACATGGGGCTGTTAGCCATTATATGCAGGAGACCCAGCAGGTGTTCCCAGTGATTAGCTTTGGATGAAAGGCCCACTGAAAACAATGGGAGGTTGCTCACATGTAATCATTAAAGCTGCATCCAAGACCGGTCATTCACAGCTAACCTTTCCATGGGTACAGCAATGTTGTGCAGTCTATGCTGGAGTGAGTACATGTGGATAGAAGGGGGTGAGAGAGGCTGGAGATCAGCAGCACTGAGGAGCAATAAAAAAAGATGAAACCTGTATTTTAAATGAAAACAAAACATTGCAATCATTTATGATACATCAAATCTGAAAAGGATCTGTAGTGTGGAAGCTCTGTGGACAGGAAAGGACGAGCACTAGCAATGCCTGTAGGTTCCCTGCAGCTTATTTTTCCCCTCTACCAACTGTCCATGCCTTGTTCTGCACTGTGTTTGTGTCTGAGGGTGGCCATCTTGGAAGGGCTTTGTTACCATAGGTCAGAGCTGTCCACTTAATGACTTGACTGGTGAAGATTTAATTAAAGCTGGGTATACACTACTGAAAACCCACACCAACATTCTTATGTAAATACTTAGAATGCTCAAATACTTGGGTGGTTGAAGAGAAGATAAAAGAATACAAGAATTGCCAACCTGTTCTTCAGGTCTGTAGTTCTTGAAGAATGTTTAGGCACTGAGGGGGTTAAATGAATTCAATTAGCGAGTCTGCAGCATGCCGTCATGTTGAGGAGCAGAGGGCACCAGTCTAGTGAGGTCACCCACCAAAATTTTCATCCTACTCCTTCGAATGTTCTTGTCACTGTGTACAAAAATGTACGTCAATATGACCCTAATGATTAAAAGAATGAATGCATGTTTTTACAAAACTGTTGAATTAAATTTTACTAGTGTATACCCAGCCTAAGAAGCAACAAGTGGTGGAGAAAGTTCAAAGTCACATAATGAAGCAAAATCAGGGAGTTCAGAGCAGCACAGCAGTGGTATTACCAAATCTCACTCCAAATCTTGTGAGACTAGAAGTTAGAGGCAGCAGGGCCTTAGGTGATCTCATACTGCAGATACTGTATATAGTTATGAGGCTCAGGGCTGCTGTTAGAAATCATGGGACTCCATACAATTTACCTGGCAGAAATTATAGAGAGCAAAGCACATGTATACTAGTCCTTATTTTTGGGAATTATTTTTCAGAATGTTAAATAATTTTTACATTTTTTTAAGAATTGTATTTTTTATTTATGTTTACAATTTTGTAAATTGCCCTGTTGGGGGGGGGGGGGAGGGGTTGGTGGAATATCAGGGATCCAAAGAGACCTCTGATTACTCACACTTGAAACTGAGAAAAGGACCAATGACAGAGATTCATCGTGTCCCTTTCTCTACAGCCTCAGCTGCACAGATGAATGAATAGGAGGCGCTCTGAGGCTTCCTGTTCATTTACAAACTGAAGCATAGTAAACACATTTTACTATGCTTCAGTGCTGAATGGAAAATGGAGCGATTGGTACTGATAACTCACTGTGTTAATTCAGGAAATAAATGGGCCAGTAAATATGATATATTTACTGGCCGTTTCCTCTACCCTCTATCCTGAGACATCCCCTATGTGTTCGCAGCAGCTGCTAGCAGGAGAGGAGAAGAGGGAAGCCAACAGCACTGCAGGAGAAAGGGGAACACAGAAGCTCCAGGCCTGGCAGTGGGGGCACACATAATATAACAGCATAGCCATATGGAGGGAGCGTAGGAGGAACCCGCAGAGCTGCAGAGGAGGCACAAGAGAATCTATGTCTACAAAAAGCCAGTACAGCCATCTCTCCTACTCAACAGGTGCCCAGGCCCCCCTTTTGAACTAATAGGGACCCGGGCTCAGTACAGGAGGGCCGCAGTACCGATATCTCCTCTGTAGTGCTGGCTCTTGTCCCATGCAGAGTGATACCAACTGCACTCCACCTCTTATCCCAGCTACCAGTCTCCAGGGTCCTGCCAGCAGCAGGAAAGAAGAGACCTTTAGGTCAGTGTGAAGCAATACACTGGGCATAATAGTATAAGCCTGCTTTCACACTGATGTGCTGCGATTTACCCACACCATGGGTGCAGTGCAGTGTTCATGCAGCGGAGGGAGCGTAGAAGGAACCCATAGAGCTGCAGAGGAGGCACAAGAGAATCTGTGTCTTCAATAAGCCTGTATAGCTGTCTCTCCTGCTCAACAGGTGCCCGGGCCCCCCTTTTGAACTAACAGGGACCTGGGCTCAGTACAGGAGTGCCACCATACTGCCTTATCAGTGGCCCCGATGAGGCTACAGAACAGCCTAGGCACAGAAAGTGCATTGCTGTTTTTCAGGAGGAATTCAATGCAAAAGGTAGATTTTTCAGGGTACTGCTTAGGTACAAATAATTCTTCTATACATTACCTTATTATCTTACATTATAAGACAGCAATCTTCACTTTTTGAGTTCAGTAAGACAGCAATCTTCACTTTTTGAGTTCAGGTCCATTTTAAATTACTAGCTAGTTGGTGTGAAAACGGCACATATAGCAATGCCTAATGGATACAGCAGAGAACAGACTATATCCTCCTAAAAATGATCCTCATTGCTTTTTTCAAACATTAATTTTATGTGCATAATTTCCCTTTAAATCTATAATTAACTTGTGTTCTAAATTCTAAGGCACCACCATGCTTTATTTAATGAATTAATGCTGGAATGAGTCTGACATTATATTGTTCCTCTTTCTTCTTTTCTTTTTGATCAGTATTACATTTTATACAACAATTAATTTTGCTGTATAGAATATGTAGAGCCTGGCTCTCTCTCATGCTAACAAAGTTAAAGTACCTAAATGTATTTAAATGAATTGGTTACGTCATTGTGGTTGGGAAAAACACAGCAAATTAGTTCTTTTTTTTTTTGTATTATCCTTATCAATAAAGAAGCAAAAAGTAAAGTTTAACTAAAGCTTAGAGCTAATTGAACAGTATTTTCTCAGTCAGAATTGGTTCTGGTACATTGTTTTTATTTATTTACAATAACGCTGCTCATTCAAGTTTGTAATGACACTGCTACGGGTGAATAGAATTTGCTCTAAGTATTACCACCCAAATAAAGTCTCGCAGGAGTAAATATGCGAAAACGCATATTAAAAAAGCACTTCACTAATGACTAGGATTATCAAACTTGGTTTTATTGTCATCACTCATATTTCTCATGAATTTATAGAAGGTGAATTCTATTTATATTTTAAGTGATCATGTAAAAGAAGTGCACCTCCGTAATGAGAATAAAAATTAACTGTTATGTTGCTTCCAATACCTGGCTGATTCCTTCTCTGCGGATTTTATTTCTAAACTTATTTACCAAGTTCCAATCTTTTAGAAAAGCATTGATTGGCAGATAAAGTGTTGAACAGGGTGATGCCTTGAGGGAAGAAGAAAAGAGGTTGACAGGATGAAATTTTGCCGAAACTTGAAAGAGTATAAAGGCCCCAGAGGCACAATCATCCTCTATGATATGTATGCAGCAGTAATGTGCTGGATTTATCAGTTGTTAGTAAATCTGAATTGGCAAAATCCTAAAATCTTAAGCAGAGCTCTCAGGGGACAGCAGGCAAAAAAATGAGTTAGTTTTGAAAACTTGCTTGATTGACTTATTATAATAAACATAGACTCATTTTAGTAAATATTTTTGCAAATACTATCTACTAGCGATGCACCTACTTTACCTGGGTTTGGTTTGAGGTAAATTCAACAAACTATACTGAAGTTTGGGCATTGAATCCAGACCCCATTGAAGTCAATAGGAGCTGAATCATACAAATCAATAATGGACATTTTCTAGGTTAATGGATTGTCAAACAGATGACATAAGGAGCTTGATACTGGTGAAAATATATTAAAGCATAAAAAAATTATTATCTCTTTTGTGGGAAGCAACAATTTTAATGATGCTTAAAGTGGAACATTGCAAAAGAAGACCCTAAGCAAACACCCTCCCCCCCACCCATGGAAAAAAGGCATGTATCCCTTTGCATCCGTGTGGGTTTTAAGGAGGGATCCACAAAAAACATATCAGACACTTATTCAAGAATGCAGCCTGGTCATATCCATATTTAGTCAATACTTTCATGTAGGATACCCCATCCCTTTGTTTACATTCTACTGTAGGAACCAGGAGCTGTCATTCATGGCGGATAAGCAACAGGATCAATTATGTCAACAGTTTGTTTTCTTTCAGTGGGTTGGGAATGCCAGTTTGACAGCTGAATGGACAGGGTGGGAATGGCTCACTGGTTGTTAGGCCACCGACTTCCTAACAACCAGTCTGGCCAATTAAATTAATTAACGCTCAAGTGCTTGATGCTTGTAAACACATCTAAATGCTTGTAAAAGCACTAGCTACATTTACAAGTGTCAGGCATTTTTTCTGCAAAACGCTGCTGTCTGGAGGACAGCTTCTAGGAGAGTTTTTCTTTTTACGTCCTGCGTGCATGAGGCCTTAGAATCACTTTAAAATGGTTATCTATTCTATAAGTGGTCAGACTTTCCATTTAAAGAGGCTATTTATTCTAATAAAATACAAAAATGTGCTGCGCTTCCAGCTCTAATATTTTTTCCCCGTGATATCATTGTTCTGTTAGTCGATCCTGCTCAGATGCTCACACACTGTAGTTCGTAGCAGACATTTTATTAGGTGCTCATAGCTGCCATTATACATGTGTATATCTCAAGAACTACAACCAAAGAGAGGCAAAAACACAGTTGTACCAGTATCTAAGTAGTGAGACCCCTAGAGGCCATACACAGCATATAACATATTCCTACAATCATATATCTTCTCCTATACAATATAAATACAATTACTAAACATAAAGTAATGCTTTCATAAACAATAGTCCCATTAATTTACATAATCCTTCACAGAACCATCTTGTGAACCATCCATCTGTGAATATTCCATCCATAGACTCAAGTCTTCTCTCAATATTGTGAACCACCACCAATACACCCGATGTGCTCTCACCTGGAGCTTTTGACCTCACATATACTATGTTTGGTCAAATAACGCTTGTGTCCCTTAAATGGATTTAGCAGAGGTGTATCCTGAAGTATAATTTATCTTCTGGATCGATAAAGCACTATGTTTTGCTTATCTTGATTCTTTTTGGTGAGCAATGTAGTATGAAAGAGGAGATGATCTACAGTTGATTTGATTGACCCGGAGAAAACCTGACACTGGGGGAAAGATACCAATGGCAAAAAAGTCTTTCTCCCTACACAGGATGTTTAGGTCTTCCTAACGGCTAACACACAATCAAAAATATAGCTGTTGCGATCCCATCACTTTTTAGAATTGTGCTGCCTCTTGTGCTCCACTAACTGGGGCAAAAACTCTGGGTTGCCTTATAGGTTATTCTGTATTTCTGTACATTTTAGACAAAGCTGTACATCTTTCAGCCAAAAGTTTGTAATTCATAACTTTGCAAATCCTGTGAATTCACCGTGAACCCAGGCTTCATCTCTAATAAGGCTGTTTGTATCAATGTAGATGTTTGAGATGGTCATTACATCAAAAAGATGTGAACAATTTACAGATTGATTTTAAAATAAAGACTGCAAACCATTATTTGGAAAATATTTTGAAAAGTTAAAATTGTACAGAGGTAGTTCCACCAACAGCTGTTTCACGTGTCTCTGCATGCAGAGGGATACCAGTAAGGTAAACTGTACAGAAACAAAATAGGGGAAATGAAATACAGAAAAGCCTCTTCATTTTGGTTTGCTATGGCGTAATAGAGCACAGGTAAACTATATTTTATATAATCCCTCAGAAACATATTTGCAGAACGGGCCCTCCTGCATTTATTTCTTTGTTTGCTACATTAAGTTAATCCTTGAATGTTTATTTTATTATTTGCCCAACTGTGGAATACAACGGTACAATTTAAAAGGCAGCAACCATATTAATAATAATGATAATGGCATTGAATTTACAACCTATATCTGGCACTATGGCTGGCCACAGATGGGCATTTATCGGCCAGAGAATAATTGAACTTTGAACAGAAGACACAAGGGCAGGAACCCGGCAATTTACTTTTCTGACAGTGACAGCAGTGCCATCTTGTTCCCTCATAGAAAAAGGACAGATAAAAATACACTTTGAATAAGATTTCCCAATTGGTCAGAAAATGTCCACATACAGTAAAAATGCTTTTATGCTGAAGTAGTCATCACTCCTGAAAGTTTATGAACTACCAGATCACAGCAATCGATGCCAAATGCAAGAGATTTTTGATTATAAGGCCATGTCTGGATGGCCTGATTTATGTGCTGCTGGTGGAACCACTCGATAAAAACATGAGCCCTGAGATGTCCTTGTGAAACAGCTGATCTGTAGCCCCATAGGTTTACAGGTTGACTGGAATTAATTACAGCCTATGGGACTACAGGGCACATGTGCCAAGAAGATATCTCATTGCTTACTTTTCTATGGAAACCCAATTGCTGACTTGCTGGTCAGTATACAGCCACTTCTGTGTCAGATAGTATTTTTTACCCAAAAAGATACAGAGGGCCAAGAGGGAGGATAGTTATTTTTATGATTAAACATAGACATATCCTTTAACAGACATAATATATTCTCAAAGGGTAAAGGTCAGAGCTTTTAATGTAGACTTCAGAAGCTGATCCAATCTAGTAAGATACGTCATTGGACTTATTCCATAAGGCTGTCTGAAAGGCAAAGCTGATGTGCAAAGTGCAATAATCTACATTAGACATCACCACAACTGATGTGACTTTAGTAGATTAAAATCGAAATGATCTGGCTTACTGCACTTGGCACATCATTATTTCTCTATGTAATGCTATTTTTAGTAAGCCTATTTATTTGTAAGGGAATATGCCTCTTATTCAATAACATGTTAAAAGGTCTACAAGTGTTAGAATTAACGGAAACTTTTTTGAAGCATATTTTACAATTCTGATTAACCTATACTATGTGTCCAAACATTTGTGGACACCTGACAATGACACATATGAGCTCGTTGGACATTAGTAATTTGCACTTGCTTCCCTCTTGGGGCTTTAACATCCTCCACACTTCTGCAAAGGCTTTTTGACAGATTTTAAATTGTGTTTTGGCAATTTGTACCCATTGAGCAAAATAGTATTTATGAGGTCAGCTACTGAAATTGGTTGAGAAGTTCACAATCGATGTTTCACTTCATCCAAAATGTGTTGAAAAGGGCTGACGTCAGGGTTCTGTATAGACCAGTTGAGTTCCTTCATGCCAAACCCATCAAACCGTGTCTTTATGGATCTGGCTTTTATAGGGATTTCCACATAATATTACCCATATAGTGTACACTCCTGGCCAAAAGTTTTGAGAGTGGCACAAATATTAAATTTCACAAAGTCTGCTGCTTCAGTGTTTTTAGATCTTTTTGTCAGGTGTTACTATGGTATACTGAAGCATAATTACAAGCATTTCATGAGTGTCAATGGCATTTTTTGACAATCACATCAAGTTTATGCAGAGTCAATATTTGCAGTGTTGACCCTTCTTTTTCAAGACCTCTGCAATTCACCCTGGTATGCTGTCAATAAACTTCTGGTCCACATCCTGACTGATGGCAGCCCATTCTTACATAATCAATGCTTGGAGTTTGTCAGAATTTGTTGGGTTTTATTTCATGAGGATTAACCACAAGTTCTCAATGGGATTAAGGTCTGGGGAGTTTCCTGGTCTTGGACCCAAAATTTCAATGTTTTGTTCCCCAAGTTACTTAGTTATCACTTTTGCCCTATGGCAAGGTGCTCCATCATGCTGGAAAAGGCATTGTTCGCCACCAAACTGTTCTTGGATTTTTGGGAGAAGTTGCTCTCAGAGGATGTTTTGTATCATTCTTTATTCATGGCTGTGGCAACCCCGCACATGTATGGACATAGGACGCTTTACTGTTGGCATGACACATGACTAATGGTAGCACTCACCTTTTCTTCTCTGGGCAAGTTTTTTTCCGGATGCCCCAAAAAATCAGAAAGGGGATTCATCAGAGAAAATGACTTTATCCCAGTCCTCAGTAGTCCAATCCCTGTGCCTTTTGCAGAAAATCAGTCTGATGTTTTTCCTGGGGAGAAGTGTCCACCAGGCCATTTTCCAAAAGAAAGTCTTCACCTCACTGTGCATGCAGATGCCTGCCTGTCTGCTGCCATTCCTGAGCAAGCTCTGCGCTGGTGGTGCCCTGATCCCGTAGCTGAATCAACTTTAGGAGATGGTCCTGGCACTTGCTGGAATTTTTTTGGGCACCCTAAAGCCTACTTCATGACAATTTAACCTCTCCTTGAAGTTCTTGATGAACCGATAAATGGTTTATTTAGGTGTAATCTTAGTAGCAGCAATATTCTTGCCTGTGAGTACCTTTTGGTGCAAAACAATGATGACTGAATGCGTTTCCTTGCAGGTCAATTAATATTTTCGTCATTCTCAAAACATTTGTCTTGGGCTGTTTGTGTGCTTTGACAGGTGACATTCAGAGCATGCTTCTGAAGCTTGCTGAGCATCCCTCAACCATCAGTGCTTGAAAAGTTTTATAAATGCCTGTGTTTGCTAGGCAAGGGTTCGTGAAGAGCTACTGCAGACATTGGATGTGATGTTTAGGTTTTACTAAATATTACTAGGTATATTATTAATACATATACTGCTTCTACCAACAGGTTCCCCTTCCTAAGAGTTTTGTGAGCACATACCCATTAACATAGCTGCTGGATGCAAATTTGGATTCATTACCCATATTGACAGTGCCTATTCCTACATCCTAGTTATGTATTTGAAAAAAAAAAACACACACAGGTAGAATAACTAATTCAATAATTCCTTTATATTACCTTCCTGGATACCAGATTCACACAGAAAATAAGAAACTCTCTGGGAGGTGATTTCTTCCCACTTTAGTGACATTTAATGACATTTAATCCTACTTCTTATTGCATTTCAGAGACAGGAAATTAAGGGAAATCTCCCATTGGGACACAGACAGTAAAAAAGAAGCCTCTATACAAAACTACAAAAATAGTTCTGTCTTTACACCTGCGATAAAGATTACAAGTGAGTCTCTCATGAGAAAAGTATGGTAACTACCATTGCTGACCTTTACTTTGAGAATGTTAAGAGTCCTGGTTCTCATTCTGTTGATTTGGCTTCAATGCTTTCTGAGTCTAAAACAAGTATGAATATGAGGAATTCTGCATAGGCAGCAATGTGGCTTAGTGGTTAGCACTTCTGCTTTGCAGCATTGGGGTTGTTGGGGCAAATCCCGGCCAGGACACTCTCTTCATGGAATTTGCATTTTTGTGCTCCAACTCTGGTTTCCACTCACACTTCAAAGACTTGCTGGTAAGTTACTTGGCTCCGGTTTAAATTATCCCTAGTAGAGAGCGTGTGCTGGCAGCCAGAGTGGATGATTCCCTGACCGCTCCGCACGATCCCGGTACTCCAGGAGGGATATTGGTGGCCACCACTCACCCGCAGACATCTGCCCCGTTAGAGGAGGCAGTGAGGGCTCTTCCTATGCCCACCCTACTGTCCAGAAAGTCCATGGGTGGATCCCACACCGCGATGAAGGGGGCAGGCAAGGGAAACAAGATGGTGCCCGGTGCAGGTTCTAGGGTCTCCTTAGCTGCAGAGGGGTCAGGGCCTCCTTTTCTGCTTCGGATCACCAGGCTGGACATCCCTCAGGATCTGTGGAGCACGTGAGTGACCCCCCTGTATCTCCTGGCTCCCTCCCTAGTTCTTCTGGGTCTCCCTCACAGACTAAAGGCCTATCACCAGGCCGTGATTCCAAGGCTTCTTCCCAGCTGGATAGAGAAATGGCGAATATTTTTATTAGTCAAACCAGTAGTCAGGATTCCTCCCACGATGGCTCAGTGGCTTCTCCTGCCCTTCTTCCTGCATCCCAGCACTATTCCAGGGATTCCATTCTCATTGCATGTTTTGCTGATTTGTTAAAATGGGAATTGCACAAAGCTACCACTAAATTGGCTGACTTAATACAAGATTTTTGGGAATTGGGGGATTGTCTAGAACAGATTGAATCTAAAGTTGATGATACAGTTTACAGAGTGACTCAAAATTTTAGCATGATTGCCAACTTACAAGACCGTCTGGATGAGGCATACAATAAAATAGATGATCTTGAGAATCATGCCCGGCGATGCAATTTTCGAATCAGAGGATTGCCTGAAACGGTCAAGGATATTTCGTCTATTGCCCATTCTCAGCTCCATGCTGCAATACCAACGATTGATGACATTCATCTGGAAATTGATCGTATACACAGGGCTTTGATCCCTTTGCTTCCGGATGGCCCTCCTCGGGACATAATAGTGAAGCGTCACTTTTTCAGAGTTAAAGAATCAGTGATGCATTGCGCTAGAGAACGATGGCTACCAGATTCAGATCTTCACGGACATCTCCCAAGCTACCATTCAAAAGAGGAGGGCCTTTAAACCGCTACTCTTGTCATTAATTTAACTTGGGATTTCTTTCTCTTAGTCCTTCCTCTCAGAACCAGCCTAAAGTTGATGGACCCCCTCCCCCACTCTCACCTCTATGGTCTCCTGCTTCCTGGAAGAAATCTGCTACTGCAACACCACATCAGGTGTCTGCTCCTGATACGAAAATGTTTTTATTTGTTTTACTGGGGCCTCTCCATGGCCCCACACTGGGGCATTGGCCTCTGTACATGTATACTGCCTTATGGTCTTGATTATTATTCTTTGGTAAAATAATATGGTGACTTTGACTGTTTTATCTATGTTTCATGTGGACCCCAAGGTGCCGGGAGGAGTCTCTGCGCTCTCCCTATTTAGAAGACTCTCCCCATTGTGTGACTTTGTGGGGACTCTTTTGGTCCTTGACCTAGTGTCTAGAATATTGGCATTTTGTTATCTTCTATTACATACTACTGTTTAGCCTGCTGTTAGATGCGGCCGTTTCTTTGGCCTCTTTCTCTTTTCTTTTCTTACTTTTCTAATTTTTTCTATTTTTTCTGTTTGAGGGTCAACTCAGGAATTTTGAACTGTCTTTGGATAATCAATGTTCTGTATGGATGGGTGGGATTGCCTGATGATAGCTATACCACTTGTTTTCCATGTCTATTTCAAAACAACGTGCTACCATAATATGTTTACTTTCCCATAATGTTCAGGGGTTAGGCTCCCTTTCTAAGTGACTTAAAATATTTTCCCATTATAAATCTTTGGGAGCCGACATTGTAGCTTTACAGGAAACGCATTTTGCCACTTCTTTTACTCCCAGATATATTCATAGTGATTTCCCGGTTTGTTTTTCTGCCAATGCCTCTGAAAAAAAGAGAGGGGTGGCGCTTTGCTTTTCCAAACAGCTGTCATTTACGGAAACTAAAGTTCTAAGGGATAGGGAGGGATGTTATCTTCTGGTCAAGGGTCATTTGGAGGGCAATATGGTGTCTTTTCTTATTTACTATGCCCCTAATACGAATCAAGTGGCCTTCTTTCGTTCCCTTTTTAAATCTTTGTATAAAGAACTGGAAAGCGATGTGATTTTGGCGGGGGACTCTAATCTGGCCTTAGATCATGTACTTGACATGCAACAAAACTTAAATCGTCCTCTAAACAGAGGCCAATCCCACCTCTAGAGACTCCCACTTCTCTAGGGCCCATAACCATTATCCTCTTATAGATCATGTTTTTCTCCCCTCGTAAATAATAGCTAAGCTTCGTTCGGCTAAAATTATGTCGACGCCTTGGTAGGACCACGATCCTGTAATTCTGACTCTCTCGGATTTGATGGTTTGAGTGGTTAAACCACATTGTTGGTTGAAAAAGTCTTTACTGAGTGATGAGTCATGTTGCCTGGCAATGGTCAACCATCTCAAGTCCTACTTTGCAATTAATAGGGCGGAGGATACAAATCCCTCTATTAATTGGGCAGCCCACAAAGCCTCTGTCCTCCAGAATTAAAAAGTCTCACGAGGAATTGATCTCTGCCAAATCTAAAGAATATGAATCACTAGTTGCCCAACATAAACTTACCCTGACCTCGGATCTTTTATCTAAGGTGGAGCAAGCCGGTTGGAACTTAACCTCTGCCTCACCACAAAAGCGGACAAACCTTTTTTCTCTTCTAGCGCATAAGCTTACCCCCAAATTCGCTCATTCAGCACTGCCCAAACTACGGCTAAAGGGGGGAACTAACACGCAAGATCCTCAAAAGATCCTTGGGGAAATTCATGATTTTTATGCCTCCCTGTATGGCCCACCTTGGCTAGTGGAACCTTCCTCTATTTTATCTTTTCTATAGTCTTTGCCTATTCCCTCCCTCACTGAAGCCCATAGAGAGTTAATGAAAAAACCTATTACTTCTGAGGAGCGCCAAAACGTTTTTAAATTACTATCGTCCCATAAATCCCCGGGCCCTGATGGCCTTCGTAATAAATACGATAAAACTTTTTCTGCTCATCTTCTTCCACTGTACTTCAATTCCTTGAAGGAAGGAGGAGGGGTCCCATTAGATGAAAATAGGGCATATATTAGTGTTATTCCCAAACCCAATAATGATTCTTCTGATGTTTGCAATCAATTCTTTAATTAATTGTGATTTAAAAATTTTAACAAAACTTCTAGCCATACGTCTTAATTCCTTTCTGGCACAATATATTCATAAAGATCAGTCAGGGTTCATATTAGGTTGTCAAACGTTAGACCAGATTCGCAGATCTATTACTTTGATCTCAGCTGTTTGTTGTAATTGGGACGCTCCCCTTTCTCGGGCACTCTTGCTTCTTTCTCTGGACCCTCAGAAGGCTTTTGATAGTCTGATAGTCTGGGAATATTTGTTTACTACCCTGAAGTCCTTTGGATTCGGCCCACCGTTTTTGGTTTTGCTGCGCTCATTATATGATAATCCTTCAGCTTATGTCTCCATTAAAGTCTACAAATCTTCTGTATTTCCAATCCGAAGAGGTACTAGACAGGGCTGTCCGTTGTCCCCACTCCTATTCGCACTGGTAATTGAGCCTCTGGCTATGGCCAATTGCTCCCATCCCCAAATCTATGGCGTTCATTGCGGACAACAAGAACATAAATGTGCTCTGTTCGCTGATGACGTTCTTATGTATATTACTTCCCCTATGATAACTATCCCTAATATATTGTCACTATTACATCAATTTTTTGCTGTTTCTGGGCTCTCTCTTAATTTCCAAAAAACAACAGCCCTTAATGTATCCTTATCAATGCCTAAGGAACAACAACTTTGCGCTTCCTTTGATTTTCAATGGGCGAGTAAGTCGTTACCTTATTTAGGGATACATAATCCCCTCCCTCTTAGATTGTAAGCTCCAAACCCTCCTAACCCTCTTTTATTGAACTGTATTGTTGCTGTATTGTCTCCCGTTATTATTATTTTTATTATACTGTATTTATATAGGTTTGCTCAGCGCTGTACATTATAGTGGGGGACAGAACATGAGACAATACAGTAACAAAACAAAACACAAGGGGGTCAAGGGCCCTGCTCTTTCGAGCTTACAATCTAGGATATATTGTAAAGCGCTGAGCAAACTGTTGGTGCTATATAAATCCTGTATAATAATAATAATCTCACTTCTTCAATCGAGACGCTATATCAGGCTAACTACCCTCCCCTCTTTAAGATGCTCAAAGACGATCTTAGCCGTTGGGCGGAATATTCTTTATACCCAGATTGTTATATTATTTCCGGACTTCACTGGTGTAAAAAAAAAAATTAAATATATATATATATATATATATATATATATATATATATATATATATACACAGTGGGGATCGAAAGTTTGGGCACCCCAGCTAAAAATTTGTATTAATGTGCATAAAGAAGCCAAGGAAAGATGGAAAAATCTCCAAAAGGCATCAAATTACAGATTAGACATTCTTATAATATGTCAACAAAAGTTAGATTTTATTTCCATCATTTACACTTTCAAAATAACAGAAAACAAAAAAATGGCGTCTGCAAAAGTTTGGGCACCCTGCAGAGTTAATATCTTGTACTGCCCCCCTTTGGCAAGTATCACAGCTTGTAAACGCTTTTTGTAGCCAGCCAAGAGTCTTTCAATTCTTGTTTGAGGTATCTTTGCCCATTCTTCCTTACAAAAGTCTTCCAGTTCTTTGAGATTTCTGGGCTGTCTGTCACGCACTGCTCTTTTAAGGTTTATCCATAGATTTTCAATTATGTTGAGGTCAGGAGATTGTGAAGGCCATGGCAAAACCTTCAGTTTACGCATCTTGATGTAATCCCCCGTGGATTTCGAGGTGTGTTTAGGATCATTATCCATTTGTAGAAGCCATCCTCTCTTTAACTTCAGCTTTTTCACAGATGGTATCAAGTTACCATCCAAAATTTGCTGAAATTTTATTGAATCCATTTTTCCTTCTACTCGTGAGATGTTCCCTGTGCCACTGGCTGCAACACAACCCCAAAGCATGATTGATCCAACCCCATGCTTAACAGTTGGACAGAGGTTCTTTTCATTAAATTCTGTGCCCCTTCTTCTCCAAACGTACCTTCGCTCATTCCGGCCAAAAAGTTCAATTTTAACCTCATCGGTCCACAGAACTTGTTTCCAAAATGCATCAGGCTTGTCTATATGTTGTTTTGCAAAGTTCAAACGATGTTTTTTTTATGAGGACATAGAAGAGGTTTTCTTCTGATGACTCTTCCATGAAGACCATATTTGTACAAGTATCTCTTTATAGTGGAATAGTGTACCACAACTCCAGTGTCTGCCAGATCTTTCTGGAGGGATTGTGCAGTCAAACGTGGGTTTTGAATTGTTTTTCTCACAATCCTGCGAGCTGTTCTGTCTGATATTTTTCTTGGTCTTCCAGATCTTGCTTTAACTTCCACTGTTCCTGATGACTGCCATTTCTTAATTACATTCCGAACAGAGGGTATTGACATCTGAAAACGCTTTGCTATCTTCTTATAGCCTTCTCCAGCTTTGTGAGCGTCAACTATTTTCAGTTTGTTTTCTAGACAACTGCTTAGAAGAACCCATGGTGCTGATTGTTGGGGCAAGGTCAGATGAGTCTGGGCATTTAAAACCTTTGAGATTGACATCACCTGGTCTTCCCAGATGATGATTGAAAACAATCCATGACACTGGCAGGTCTCAGCTTGGCAAAGGGGGCAGTGCATGCTATAAATTCTGCAGGGTGCCCAAACTTTTGCAGACGCCATTTTTTTGTTTTCTGTTATTTTGAAAGTGTAAATGATGGAAATAAAATCTAACTTTTGTTGACATATTATAAGAATGTCTAATCTGTAATTTGATGCCTTTTGAAGATTTTTCCATCTTTCCTTGGCTTCTTTATGCACATTAATACAAATTTTAGCTGGGGTGCCCAAACTTTCGATCCCCACTGTATATATATATACTGCATGTTGAGATGCATTTTTTATATATTACAAAATATATGAAAAATATTTTTTACATATATTTTTTTAAAGTATATTCTATAGATTTTTTTTAACATTAAAAAAAGTCATTTTAACATACATTTTTACATATATTTGTAAATGCATTCCAAAAATGTAGATTTGTATTTTTAAAAATAAATAAGTATAAGAAAGTATATTTGAAAATGTATTTTTAACATTTTTTTAATATATTTTGTAATAAAAATGCATTTCAACATACAGAATATATATATATATATATGTATATGTGTGTACAAATTTAATGCGTTCTCTGGGACGTTTTGTATTGTGAAACATTCATATATCGAAACACGGTTTCCCATAGAAATGCATTGAAAACCAATTAATCCGTACCGGAGGTCAGAAAAAAGTTCCAAAAAAGTCGCTGTCACTATAGGTCAGTGCCAGTTTTTAAATGTAATTACTGGCTTTTTTTTTTCTTCACTGTAGCTCAGAGAATCAGCTGTCACTTTCCCCTCAAAAGAAAGAAAGTTTCCTTTCAGTTTATTTCCCCGAGTTAAAAGAAACATTGTTTCCTTTTAGTTTGTTTCCTCAGATAAAAGAAACAACGTATTCTTTAGCTCTGGGGAAAGTGACAGCTAATTCTGTGAGCTATAGTGAAGGAAAAAAAAGCCAGCAATTGCATTTAAAAATCGGCACTGACATACACTTTGTATTGCGAAAAAAATTTGTAAACCGAGGCATTATTTCCAATGGATTTTCATCCGTAAACCAAAAATTACGTTAACTGAGGTGTTCGTGAACCGAGGTACACCTGTATATTTATTGAAATATATTTTGAAATATATTGAATATGGCCAAAATTGTAGTATTTTAAATACATGTCAATATATTTGGGAAGGATATTTTAAATATATTTTTCAAATATATTTTTCTTCCATGTGGGAAACTAAACTGGATTATGGTCAATGACAAGCTCACTTGTATCTTGCAAAATACTTCAAAGAAATTTGATAGCGTATGGAAACCGTGGATTCAATACATATCTGTGCCTTAGTGTCTCCTATCTTGCCCCTCTCTTCTAATCTTTTCTTTGCTTTCTCTTTTCCTTTCCCGTTTTGTATTTTTTTTTATATATTGACAAGGCGAAAAACACCTGCTCCCCAAAAGGTTGTACTAAGCGTTTTACCTTAAACCATCAGTTGTTCATGGTACAATTTGTTGTTCATAGTGCCTTATGTTTGTTTGTATGACAGTACACTATTTGCTTGTACTACCCAGGGGCGGACTGACCATTTGAGAACTCGGGCACTGCCCGAGGGCCCGGGGTCAGAAGGGGACCCCATGAGATGCCCCTGGTACCTTTCATAGGCTTTTTTGGGTGTGGTTTGAGTGTGGGCAAGGACACAGGGGCCCCATGATCCCCTATGGCCCGGGGGCCCCATGAGTTGTCAGTCCGCCCCTGCTACTACCTGTTGTTGTTGTAAAAATTACTTAAAAAAACCATTGGAAACTAAATTATCGCTAGTATGTTTGTGTATGTTTGTATGCAAGTGAGAGGGCAGGGAATTGAGGGCCTTTTCAGGCCTACAGGCCTTTCTACCTCTTACTGAGGACAAGATCCCTGGATTGCTTTTCAGGCTGTTTGATTTCCATTCCCTGATGAGGGATTATATACATATTAGGCCTATCTATCTACTATATTACAAGGTAAAAGATTCCCCAGGAAGCAAGCCTGTGCTTCAGTATCTACCCTATCCAGAAGGATGTTTCTTAATCAATCTATATATTATGGTCTTTTTTCAGGCCCTTCCTGTTTTCTTATTCTTAGCCTGTAGCCTTTTGATTCAGCACGTGGAAATTATATGTGTTTGAGGAACCTCGCGGGTCCTTCACCCGCCCTAAGCCGGGTTTTGCACCCCCATACCTGAGCTCTGGAGGTTGCTCTCCTTGCGTGTGGCCTGAGGGGACCTGCCCTTTTGGAGCCCGGGGAGTTCATCATTGCCCAGTGCATACTTGTTCATTTTGTAAGTGAATACTACCATTTTATATACTATGTTGTTTTGCAATTGTTGGTTATGTGTTAGAGAAGACACTAGTAGCTTGTGATGAGGCAGAACTTGGTTTACTTGTGTGGCTTAAGTTGCAAACATACAAAACATTTCAGCAGACTGTAACAGCAGACATCTTGGTTTTGAAGAGAGAGAGAGAGAGAGAGAGAGAGAGAAAAGAACCAACAAGTTTTACAGATATGTACAACTGGTAACCTTAGTGTACAGTGCCATCTACTGGTCAAGTGATATTAACACACAATACTATATAGTACATGCTGTTGTATCTCCAACACCCCTTCTCAACGGCATGTGCATAATTATATGACATTTAGTCTCTTTTGTAGAAAACAATGACGTTCCCTTGGCAAAGGTTTGGTGAGTTCGTCTGCAGTCATCTCCTCTGATGGGCAGTACTGGACGTCGATAACCCCTTGTTCTTGCATGTCTCTGAGCAGATGATATCTTACATCAATGTGCTTGGTTCTTGGGTTAATCTTCTCAGAGTGTGTAAGCTTTATGCATCCCTGGTTGTCTTCAAAGATGGGTGTGGGTTGTGACATATTCAGTCCCATGTCTAGTAGAAGTTGACGAATCCAAATGGCTTCTTGACTGCATGTGCTGCTGCTATGTATTCCGCTACAGTTGAAGAGAGTGCAACAGTCACTTGTTTCCGACTAGACCAGCTTATGGTTCCTTGTCCATACTGGAAGATGTAACCACTTGTAGATTTGCAGTCAGTGGTGTCTCCAGCCCAATTGGCGTCCACATATCAAATCAGTTTTGGGTTTGACGATGCTGGAAGTCGCAGCTTCATCCGATTTGTTCCCTTTAGGTACTGCATTGTATTTCACTTTAAAAGTCCATCTGCTTCCGGTTTTGCGACCAGGAGGGAGTTCTGTTAGTGACCAAGTTTTATTTTCTTGAAGTGATTTTATTTCTTCTTCAGCTGCTTTTCTCCACTGATCGGCTTTCCTTCTTTTCCAAAGTTTCTATGTCTTCCCAGGATGTTGGCTCCTGTGTTTGATGTGTTTTAACAGCGTATGATAACCTGCGGGGTGGTATCCCATTTGTCATTTGAGAGGATCTTCTGATTTCTTGTTGTTCAGTGGGTTCTATTGGCTCATTGATTGTAAGTTCCACTTCTTGTTCTGGCTCTTGTCCTGCTTCGCATGGGTCAGTGTCTCTTGCTGATTCAGCGCGTAAATCCTCTCCACATTTTTCAAGAATTATATTATCTGGTGCTTCACTTTCATCAAAATAAACACTGTGGCTTACTGTGACCTTGTTGGTCTTTGGACAAAGGATTCTATATCCCTTACTCTGCTCACTGTAGCCCACCAGAATGCCTTCTATGGCTTTGTTCTCCAACTTGGAGCGTTTCTGACTTGGAATGTGGGCATATGCTTTACAGCCAAACACTCTGATGTGTCCTATGTTAGGTTTTGATCCATTCCACATTTCATATGGTGTACTCGCAATTGCTTTTGATGGGAGCCTGTTTTGTAGGTATGTTGCAGTCATTATTGCTTCTCCCCAGTATTTGTTAGGTAAGGCAGCGTTCGAAATCATACATCTGGTCATTTCTACAAGAGTACGATTCTTTCTTTCCGCTATGCCATTTTGCTCAGGAGTGTATGGTACGGTTGTTTGGTGTATAATACCTTGTTTCTTTAGGTATGATTCCATCTCTTTATTCATATATTCCCCTCCATTGTCAGTGCGTATTATTCCAGGTTTCCTTTGAAACTTGTTGCTTGTCATTAGAGATGAGCGAATCGAACTTGGCGAAGTGGAATTCGTTTCGAATATTAGGAAAAATTCGATTCGCACCGAATCCGAATTTTAGCAAACTTCGGATGCACGAATCGAATTTTCCCCGATCAGCCGGCAAAAAGTGTCACTGCAGAGAGCTCCGCTATTTCTGACAGTTCTCTGACAGTTCCTTCACATTTACAGCGGTTGAAACATTGTATCTATTTGTTTCCATTTAGGATACAGATGTTTTTATTCGGAAACAAATAGATACAATGTTTCAACCGCTGTAAATGTGAAGGAACTGTCAGAGAACTGTCAGAAATAGCGGAGCTCTCTGCAGATACACTTTTTGCTGTACTGGAATTCTTCTTCTTTTCATTCTTCTTCTTCTTCTTCTTCTTCTTCTTCTTTTCATTCTTCTTCTTCTTCTTTTCATTCTTCTTTTCATTCTTCTTCTTCTTTTCATTCTTCTTCTTCTTCTTTTCATTCTTCTTTTCATTCTTCTTCTTCTTCTTTTCATTCTTCTTCTTTTCATTCTTCTTTTCATTCTTCTTATTCTTCTTTTCATTCTTCTTTTCATTCTTCTTCTCATTCTTCTTTTCATTCTTCTTCTTCTTCTTTTCATTCTTCTTCTTTTCATTCTTCTTCTTCTTCTTTTCATTCTTCTTTTCATTATTCTTCTTTTCATTCTTCTTTTCATTCTTCTTCTTCTTCTTTTCATTCTTCTTCTTCTTCTTTTCATTCTTCTTCTTTTCATTCTTCTTTTCATTCTTCTTCTTCTTCTTTTCATTCTTCTTCTTCTTCTTTTCATTCTTCTCATTCTTCTTTTCATTCTTCTTCTTCTTCTTTTCATTCTTCTTCTTCTTCTTTTCATTCTTCTTTTCATTCTTCTTCTTCTTCTTTTCATTCTTCTTCTTCTTTTCATTCTTCTTTTCATTCTTCTTCTTCTTCTTTTCATTCTTCTTCTTCTTCTTTTCATTCTTCTTTTCATTCTTCTTCTTTTCATTCTTCTTCTTCTTCTTTTCATTCTTCTTTTCATTCTTCTTCTTCTTCTTTTCATTCTTCTTTTCATTCTTCTTCTTCTTCTTTTCATTCTTCTTCTTCTTCTTTTCATTCTTCTTTTCATTCTTCTTCTTTTCATTCTTCTTTTCATTCTTCTTCTTCTTCTTTTCATTCTTCTTTTCATTCTTCTTCTTCTTCTTTTCATTCTTCTCATTCTTCTTTTCATTCTTCTTCTTCTTCTTTTCATTCTTCTTTTCATTCTTCTTCTTCTTCTTTTCATTCTTCTTCTTCTTCTTTTCATTCTTCTTTTCATTCTTCTTCTTCTTCTTCTTCTTCGTCGTGCCCCGTGACTGCCCAAATGAGTGAAGTGTGCGGTGATTCTAAGATCGACGGCACTCATCTGCATGTCATACTGACTGACAGTATTATTTCTCTTCCCCAGCAGACTCCAAGGGCATTTAAATTAAAGGTACAGTGTTCTGCACTAATATAAAGGCTCTCTGAAGCCTAGAAACCCTTTTAATAAGTTAAATTCGCAGCGAATAAATTTGCATCGAATCGAATTTCTCCCGCAAATTCGGCGAATCAGCCGAATCGAATTTTTGAATAATTCGCTCATCTCTACTTGTCATAGCTACAAACTCTTGAAGTTTTTCTAATGTCTCACTTTTGTGCTTCATTAGATATGTTATTGTGTACCTGGAATAATCGTCGATGAAAGTCAGTAAATACCTGTTCCTGCCAGGTGTGATGGTATTCATTGGTCCGCACACATCACTGTGTATCAGTTCCATGGGTTTAATGGTTTTACTCTGACTGGTCTGTGGAAGAGAGGTTCGGGTGGCCTTTGCTTTGATGCAACACGTGCACTTGCTGAGTGTGTGGCAAGGCAATATTTTTCATGTCTTCTGATAGACCTCTCTTTGCAAAGTCCTTTATAGCTTCTGGGTTTCGATGCCCCAGTCTTCTATGCCACAGGTGGATGCACTTGTCATGTGGGTTATGAGTTGCCGCATTAGCCTTCTCACTTTCAGTGATGAGTTTGTAGAGATGTCCATTTAATCTTCCTCTTGATAGAATTTGCTTTCCATTTTGAATTGTGCATTCATTGCCTCTGAACTGGACAGTGAGTCCATTGCTTGCAAGGGTTTTAACTGATAGGAGGCTTCCTTCTAGGCTTGGAACATATAGAACATTCTTTACAAGGATGCTCTGCTTGCCCCCTGATGGCGTTTTGCAGTTCAGAAATCCATGACCATTACCTTCCGCTGTAATACTTTTCCCATTTGCTAGGAAGACTTTATCTTTTACACTAAAATCAATTTCTGTGAAGAATGTCTCGTCGCTTGTCATGTGACTTGTTGCCCCTGAATCAATGTACCATCTGTGTGAGGTACTATTCTGAGTCACTTTAAAAGTACCACTCCATGATGCACTTTCATTTTCTTTCATGACCACTTTAGCTCTCTCTCTTGTGGGTAGCTCCCACTTTCGCTGCTCAGCTTTCCAGATTGAACAGTTCTTTTTCAGGTGACCGGCCTTTTTGCAACGAAAACATACCCTGGTTTGTTTGCTTTGTCTTATGCCTTCATGCACCTTCAGAGCTGCCTCTGGTCTCTCGTTCTCTTCACTATGCAAATTTTCCTTTCTTCTGCTGTATTCATCAATTAATTTTCCCTTAACATATTCTAGCGTCAGTTCAGTTTCCGGTCTAGTTTCTAGAGCATTTATAAGGGCACTGTATGATTCTGGAAGGCTGTATAGCAGTAGTGCCACAACATGATTGTCTTTCATTTCTTCACCTATTGCACCCAGCTGGTCCACAATTTCTAGCATAGCATTTACATGTGCACCCATTTCCTGCCCTTTTTCCAGCCTCATCTTATACAGTTTGCGCAGCAGATATAGTTTACTGTTTAGGTTTGCACGTTCATGCAGTTTTTGTAATGCTGTCCACATACCTTTAGCTGTGTTTTCTTTCCTTATATGAATGAGTTGATCGTCCTCCACTAACAGGCTTATGACTGCTTTTGCTTGCCTGTTTTTTCTGTCCCATTCTTCCGGGTTGTCATTGGGTCTGTGTGTATCTAGTACCTGCCACAAGTCATCTTTGGATAACAGCATTTCAAGCTTAAACTTCCATAGCTGGTAGTTGGTATTGTTGAGCTTTGCTATTGTAAACTTCATATCTGAAGCACTTGCCATCTTTCAGTGAATTGGATACAGCTCTTGTTTCCTCACACAGGATTTGGTAGGATTGTAAATGCAGCACTTACTTGCTTGTAGTTCTCCTTTTTCCAGTGTCTGGAGCTGGGCCCATAACCTGTTGGTTATGTGTTAGAGAAGACACTAGTAGCTTGTGATGAGGAAGAACTTGGTTTACTTGTGTGGCTTAAGTTGCAAAGATACAAAACATTTCAGCAGACTGTAACAGCAGACATCTTGGTTTTGAAGAGGGAGAGAGAGAAAAGAACCAACAAGGTTTACAGATATGCACAACTGGTAACCTTAGTGTACAGTGCCATCTACTGGTCAAGTGATATTAACACACAATACTATATAGTACATGCTGTTGTATCTCCAACAGCAATCTTCTATGTATATCCATATTGTCTAAATATATTTATTCTCCCTAGATATATTGCTAGCCCCTGAGGAAGCGATGGCCATCGTGAAACATGTCGGGCGCTGCCTGCATAGCTTGAATATCCCCTACCTGTTTAAAGGATAGGATTATTTTGTTGGTACTATCCATACTGCTACCATCTTTTGCAATCATTCTATGTGGTTGGTGGGTTTTGGGATATTAGCTGTGGCCTAACTGTGCAATGATATTATACAAGATACATTTTAGAGGTGATGTGATGTTAATAAAGGAACACTGATTTTATCTTTTTGTGTACTGAGTTTTGTGCCTAGAAAGTCCACTTCCATATTCTTCATCTCAATATTCTATACAGGGACGTGGCACTCTGTTACCAACTGGGGTTTGACCTCCTACCAGAGCGGACATCTTCAACACCTTCAGAAAGCACTACCGAATTGACATTCTCCCAGGGGCAGGATTAAGATTTAGGAAGAAAAGTACTTCAAGCAGTTGTCCCATCTTAGATAAAATCTAGCTAATATCCTCTGGAATCCTCCAGGATGGCGGTGTTCCCTCCCTTGTCTTATTAGTTGTTGATTACTTTAGTAGAAGTACAGTTATCTTGCTACTTCTGTGGTTGCTTGCTTCTGGCAGCCCTTTTAAACAGTTTAGTCTTGTGTTCCTTGCAGATGGAGCCAGCAGACATCCATCCTGGAGGATCCCTCAAAAAGGAGTTATCAGGAAATAATCATAGCTTCTAACTGTCTCTAGTTTGAAGACCAAATCCCTCTGTCCTTCTTTTCTACTCAGTCATCCCTCGTTTTGGTCTGCTGTATAGACATCTGTAACAAAATGTAATGCTTAACTACTGAATATGTTCTACTACACTAAACCTTTCATCCAAGCTCTTAATTATTGTATACCTTATTTTTAAAAGCCAAAATAATTTAACAATAGCAGGGAAAAACACTTGCAGGTTTAACCAATCATTTTTTGTGTACCAAACCGCCGTGGTCTGCATCACTAGGGGCATGGCAAGGATGTTTTTTTGTGCTTAAACATGTCCTTCATGTAATCTCAGAAAGTTGAGGGGTATGTAAAGTTTCTTTACACTCATTCACAGTATGCTGTTTACTGGAGACTCACATGTAGTAAAATCAGACACAACCAGATAATTTGTATTTTCAAAAGAGGCCCAACAATTATAACTCCTATACTTCTCTCATGACTGGCTCACATTATTGATAGAAACAAAAAAAACTATTATTTTACACTGCTAAATGCTCAGCAAAGCCAGCCATTTGTGCAGCTTTCTATTCTGCTGTCATCTTGCATCACATATCACAGATTCACTTTAAAAACAAAAATTCGATAGCATAGTGCTTGGCCTGAAACATTTACAGGCAGTATATGGTCAGACTGCAATCTCTCCCTTCATACCACTAGAGTATGCTCTAGTGTCAGCAATCTGCCCCTCACTCTTTGTATAATTAACTTCTGGGTAAGGATCCTAATCCGGGACTCAAAAAAAAAAAGATCAAAGAATTTTAGGCTCCGAATATTTAAGGAAAATGCATTTAATCTGGTCCTAGACACAAGCTATTGTGTTCCAAATATAATAGTGCATGTTTCAATTAACCTGCTGCAGCTCTCCATAGCAAGAGTACAATATAAGTGATAAGGATGTCAAAAGTTACCCAATAGCGTGTTTAATGTAATTACAAATTATTGGCTTGCTCATTCTCGTATGCATACTGATAGCGCAACATACTTCATTTTTATTGCAGGTTAATGAAAAATACTCCAGACATTTAAATGTGAATATTAGAAGTAGCCATAATTAGTTTTGAACTTTTTTTTTTTATAATCTTTCTTCCTTTGAAAGCATTTTTCAGTCATTTTAGCTGGATATATAAAAACAGCAATATCCTTTTCTCTGAGAAACCCTCAGTTTCAGAATACTTACAATAACTGGATACATTTATCAGATGGTTGTCAACCTAAAATGGGGCTATCTGGGTGCTGGAGGAAACTTGTTGGGTGCTGGGGGTCTGCAAGAAATGGAGTAAGGCATTTGGCAAAATGTGCTTCTTAACAGTACTCAGGTCTTGTATTTTGATGCATCAATAGTATATGTACATTATTGGTTAAAAGCTTTAGAACACCTCCATTTTACCATTTTTTTTTTATTTACACATTTTAATGTCTCAATATACTCTGAAAATAAAACATAGAACAAACAAATAAATGAACATAAAAGAGGAGTTATGGAATAGTTCAGGGTACCAATCACTGTGCAAGTCATTGACACTGGATCCAGCAAAAGAGCCCCAGACCATCACGTGTCCATACCGAGGAACCATTCTTTCATCTACTTGACAGAGTACAAAAACCCTGCGTGACAAACCGAACATTTCAAATTTTGATTCATCAGTCCATAAGACCATCTTCCAGTCCTAAGCAATCCAGTGGCAGTGCTTCAAGGCCCAGGAAAGCCTATTTTTCTTATTTTGCCATCTTAGCAATGGCTTCTTACAGCCACTTGACTTGTCAAATCTGCAGCTTGAAGTCTTCTCTTCATGGTTGAAACTGAGACTTGCTAACTTCGATGAGTGTTAAAGTAGAGCTCCACCCAAAAGGGGAAGTTCTGCTTTAATGCTTTGTCCCCCGCTCCCCATTAAGGATTGGCACCTTTGGGCAGCGGGTACCCGAAATTTGACAGGTACCCGCTCCCAACTACGCTGTGATCGCCGTAGTCTTCACTGTGACAGGTCCCAGAAGACTAAGGGGCAATTTACAAAGCGCAGCGCTTCTCGCTCATGTGCAGTGGGCACCCGGCTGTGAAGCCGCAAGCTGTCACAGCTGGGTGCCCACACTAAAGATGCCTGCGCCAGGGTGATGAGGACGGCTGGTGAAACCAGCGATGGTGAGGACACCACTGGACCGAGGGACAGGTAAGTGTCTGTATTTTAAAAGTCAGCAGCTACAGCTTTTTCATCTGGAGCTCTGCTTTAAGCTGTGCTTGAAGCTGTTGTCCTATGAGTCACCTGTCACACAAGCTGTTGAGTCTCAGAAACTTGTCTTCTGATTCTGTTGTGGTTTTGGGTCTGCCAGACCTCCTCGTGTCAGAGTTTCCTCCAGTTTCCAAGTGTCTTATGACGGTGTGGGAAGCTGTACTCACTGAAACTTTGGCTTTCTTTGCAATTTCTCTAAAGAAAAGACCTACACTTTTAAGGGTTATAACGGTCTGTCTGTCTTTCTTGGTTAATTGCATTTTTCTCATTATTTTGAGAGCCATATACTACTGCCTGCAGTACAATGCTGTTCAAATATTGCTTAAGAGGGTGTAGTAACACAGTCTGTTTCAACACTGCTTTTATATAGACAGAGAGCTTGTAAGTAATCAGCAAATGTTCAGACACCTGTTGGAATTTTTAGCATAAACTTTCAGGGCTTAACTTACTTTGCTGCAGAACAACTGTGAGTTATTAACCCATTACTTCTTCCCTGAAAAAGGCCTTTTTGTATAACTCTGAAATGTACATTATTTTTCAGCTTTTGTTAACCTAAACTTCTTTTTCACCTCTGGCAGTTTACTGCTTACCATTTCAGATTATTCACTGGCCCTAAACTGTTTAAATTTCAAATGGGAAAAATGGGGGTGTTCTAAAATGTTTGACCTGCAGTGTATATGATAGCATAATAAAAGGCTCAAGACTAGTAGTACTAAGGGCCAGTATCAGTGGGTTTCAAATGCAGATACTTTTGACATCAGTTCAAGAAGCTTCTGTGATCATTTTGAATTCATTGTAGGTACAGTTGACCTGCAGTTGACTTGCATTCAATCTGTTTCATTTGCTTTTGTATTTCGTTAGATTTGTATAGAGAGACAAGCAGTTCTGAAGCAAACAAAAGCCCTTTGGCACTAAAAATGAGCTCAAGGTTTGGTATGAACACAAGTTCGGATTTGGACAAATGCCCAAACACTTACCAGCTTGTCGAGAGGTGAAAGTCATGTACTGTACAGTATAATAATGGTTTTACATCTGCTATTATATATGACAGCTTCTCACTGTCAGTGGTTAAGGGGGCTGGTGGATGCAGACCTTATCAATGATGTCACCAGGGGCAGACTGACAACTCATGGGGCCCCCGGGCAATAGGGGATCATGGGGCCCCTGTGTCCTTGCCCAAACTCAAAAAAGCCTATGAAAAAGGTACCAGGGGCATCTCATGGGGCCCCCTACTGACCCCGGGCCCTCAGGCAGTTTCCAAATGGTCAGTCCGCCCCTGGATGTCACTGACCTTTAATCAGTGACATCATGTCCAGTCACGGAATCCCTGGCAATGTAAGCTATTGAACCAAGATAGTTGGTCTGGTAGGAATTTTTAGGTGGACCCCACAAACCCAAAAAACAGCAGGCTCCCTAGAATGGTGACTACTCTGTCTCTCAGGTATCACCATCTGCTCACTGCGTCTTTTCTCCAGCAAGATGTTGCCACTCCTCTCTCCCCAGGGACAGCAGGTCTGCCTCAGTCTCTTTGCAGAATGCCCTTTCTTCCTTCTTTCAGCCCAAGAAAATACTTAAAAACACTCTCCTTCCTCCACACCACAGTGTAACTGGGTGTTAAAGTACATGGACAACTATAATACAACTTAAAGCAGGACTACACTACATATAAACACCACAAACAAAAAATGCAATTTAATTCTTGTTTAATATTCAAAGCCAACTCACTCATCCATCCATGTCTCCATTCTCTATTTTGCTGAGAAATCTATTTCAGAAACACCTCCTAGCATTTCTGGCCGTGGCCATCTTGAGTAAGGGCAGGTGATTCAAATAGAATTTGCTTCCTGGAATCCACAAGCCCTTAGCTCAGGCATGCAGGCAGGAGGGTGTGCTTAGCTAAGAAAATCCCTTCCCCTTCTGAAGACTCCTGGGATGTATGACATCATTTGCCTAGATTTGGAAACCAGGACATAAATAAAGAAATGTAAAAAAAAGTAAATGTGATATACTTTCCTATCTTCTTACTAATGCTAGCTGCATAAAGATTACAAATAGTCAATGTTGATTGAGAGAGTGAAATTCCACTTTAAGTCTTTGTTCTTGCATTACGTTTCCCAGAGTCCTTCACACTTGGAGTTTTCAGCAGTCCATGTCCTCAGCAGTCCATGTCCTCAGCAGTCCTAGTGGATAAAGGGCGACCTAACACTAGCTGCTCTGTTTTCGGTGACAGGAGCCAGTCCTGCAGCCATGCCTGTAAACTGCCTCTGAACCTTTTCCCCAAAGATGAGCAAGAGAAGTAATAGAAATAGTGAACTGATAATCGGGTCTGCATGGCTGCTCCTCTCCTGATAGTTCTGCAGACCAGGCTACATTTATACTACTGTTTCTCTTCTCTCTGGCTTTTGGCAATAGGCAGAGCTGACAAAATTTACAAAATCCCGCCACCAACCTCTGTAACCATAATTAGTCTTTCGCTGTATAGGGATACATTGCAGACATGGTCTTTGACAGGGTGGATCCTTTCTGCTGCACAATGTTTCTTTATAGAATTAATCTCTTATGCGCCATTTTCAGGCACGTTTGCTGTAAAATGATAAAGTACACAGTACGATGTCTAATCCCATAGTAAATAATCCTGGCATGGGGAGGGTATGCATATACAGCATATGACAATTCTGTACACAAGTAGCCTGTAGTAGCAATCAATCACACCATTGAGACATTATGTGATCATGGAAGACTGATCACCACTAGTGCTACTACTTGTGTATCTGTTTAGGCAAACTATCACTAAGGGCTTGTTCACACAAGACTACATTTCTAACTCTTAACAAATGATCCTATAGCAGTAGTATGATTGTTAAACAGGTATCCGTGAGTTTTAATATGGGCGTTAGAATGGCATTGATGAGCTTTAGTATGGGCATTAGACAGGCATTGATGAGCTTCAGTATGGGCGTTAGACAGGCATTGATGAGCTTCAGTATGGGCGTTAGACAGGCATTGATGAGCATTAGTATGGGTGTTAGACAGGCATTGATGAGCATTAGTATGGGCATTAGACAGGCATTGATGAGCTTTAGTATAAGCGTTAGACAGGCATTGATGAGCTTCAGTATGGGTGTTAGACAGGCATTGATGAGCTTCAGTATGGGCGTTAGACAGGCATTGATGAGCATTAGTATGGGTGTTAGACAGGCATTGATGAGCTTCAGTATGGGCGTTAGACAGGCATTGATGAGCTTCAGTATGGGTGTTAGACAGGCATTGATGAGCTTCAGTATGGGCGTTAGACAGGCATTGATGAGCATTAGTATGGGTGTTAGACAGGCATTGATGAGCTTCAGTATGGGCGTTAGACAGGCATTGATGAGCTTCAGTATAGGTGTTAGACAGGCATTGATGAGCTTCAGTATGGGCGTTAGACAGGCATTGATGAGCATTAGTATGGGTGTTAGACAGGCATTGATGAGCATTAGTATGGGTGTTAGACAGGCATTGATGAGCATTAGTATGGGTGTTAGACAGACATTGATGAGCTTCAGTATGGGTGTTAGACAGGCATTGATGAGCTTCAGTATGGGTGTTAGACAGGCATTGATGAGCTTCAGTATGGGCGTTAGACAGGCATTGATGAGCATTAGTATGGGTGTTAGACAGGCATTGATGAGCATTAGTATGGGTGCTAGACAGGCATTGATGAGCATTAGTATGGGTGTTAGACAGGCATTGATGAGCTTCAGTATGGGCCTTAGACTGGCATTTTACAAGCGCTACAAATGTCAGTTTGGATGTGTTTTATAAGCATTTTACAAGTGTTTAAAACCTATAATAAACTGTAAAGTTATTTATGTGCCGCAACCACACTGCAAATGCCCTGAAAACTCCTGCACGTTTGTGGAGCATTACCATAGACTTGAATGGGAGGAATTGAAAGGCTTCAAACTCCTCCAGACTCGACATGAAGCTTCAATTTAGAAGCGATGTAACGCTTCATGTTTTGATAATGTGAACAGCACTGTGTGCTGTCCATAGAATCATTTGCATAGGCATTTGAGGAGTGGTAACCTCTTCATGACCGCGCTACAGCTGAATGACAGCTACAGCGTGGTCATCCTGTTTTGGGAGGGCGTCATATGACGTCTTCCTAAAAGAGCTCCCCCCCAACCCCCCCCCCCCCCCTCCAGCGGTCCGCACCCAGCATTCTCTGTGTTTGCTGTGACACAGCTGATCACATGACATTGTAAAAGGCCAATCACAGCGGCCTTTTACCACATGATCAGCTGTGTCCAATCACACTTGCCGGTTATCGGCAGTACTTGTGACAGCATCAAGAAAGTTCTGCCAATAACTGGCAAGTCTGAAAGGAGACATCTACACTGATAATCAGGGCACTGATTATCAGTACAGCCCTAAAAGTGCCCAGCAGTGTTGCCAATCTGTGCCCAGAACTGCTGCCAATTTGTGCCTAGCGCTGCTGCCAATCTGTGCCCATCAGTTCTGCCAATCTGTGCCCTTCAGTGCTGCCAATCTGTGCCCATCTGTGCCACTTTTCAGTGTCGCCTATCAGTGCCCTTTAGTGCTGCCTATTAGTGCCCATCAGTGCTGCCTGTCAGTGCCCATTAGTTATGCCTATCAGTGCAGCCTCATCAGTGCCTCCTCATCAATGGCCACCAGTGCGGCCTCATTAGTGCCGCTTCATCAGTGCAGCCTATCAGTGCCCATCTGTGCTGTCTATCAGTGCGGCCTTATCAGTGCCAATCAGTGCTGTTGATCAGTGCCCGTCAGTGCAATCTATCAGTGCCCATCAGTGCAGCTTCATCAACACACATCACTGAAGGAGGAAAATTACCTGTTTGCAAAATTTTATAATAGAAACTAAGAAAAACTTTTGGGACTTTTTTGTTTGTATAGCAAAAAATTAAACACCCAGTGGTGACTAAATACCACGAAAAGAATGCTCTATTTGTGTGAAAAAAATGCTAAACATTTCATATGGGTACAGTGTTGCATGACCGTGCAATTGTCATTCAAAGTGCGACAGCACTGAAAGCTGAAAATTGGCCTGGGCAGGAAGGGGGTAAAAGTGCCCAGTAGGCAAGTGGTTAAAAACGCCCCTAAAATGCCTGCTTCCAATGCCAATGTGAAAGAGACCTTATAATATTTAGTAGCATTTATGAGCTACTAAAAATCTCCTGCGTAGCTCTAACTCAGTGAAGTAACTGCCAACAATTGGTTAGATTTCTTGACAGCAAGACATGTAAGTGTCCTTCTAGCTAAACTGTCAGGAACAAGTCACACTTGTGTGTTGTAATGCATGTTTCCTAGCACCAGAACAATGAGCCAATGCAGCTCCAACACTCTGGGTCTGGGGGGAACCTCACGCCTTTTTTTAAATACATTTTCGCATGGGGTCCTAGAATATTTTTTTTTTAATTTTGGCATTGTGTTCCCCTCAAAATCCATACCAGATTCTTATCCAAGCATGCAGCCCAACAGACCAGGAAAGGGGGAGAAGGGGCAAGCACCACCTGAAGGGCCTGGTATGGATTCGGGGGGCCCAAATACTGTTTATTTTAAATTGTTTAACCAGTTCCGTGCTGCTCTATAGCACAAATACTGCTACAGGGTGGCATGGGTGAGCAAAATCACATATATATATATATATACATGATTTTGCAGTTCCGGGTCAGGGGCGCGCATGCACCATTCACGGCCTCGGCTACCAATCACTGGGTCCTGGCTGGCGATCACTCACTTGCACCCGGTGTTGCCATGTATCTCTGACGGGGGAGAGACCTGTACGTAAACCTTGCAGATCTCTCCCTTGTAAGCTCCTGCCCACAGCTTTGTATGGTTCTGCATAGCACAGCCATACAAAGCAGTGTGATTACAGTGAAGCACACACACAGACCCCCCAGTGAAACAGCACAGCCTGCAGACAATACCAGGCCTCCTGGCTGCTCTGAAGATCTCCCAGGGCAAGGGTACAGGATTAAGCACAGCACTGTGCTTTGAGAGCTTGCTAAATGTGGCAGACTCTCCACTTGTAAATATCTGGGTGTGCTGATGTACTCACTCCCAGACATGTGTCTGTTTAAACCCGCCAACATCCAATCCGATCCGACCCACAAAAAAAAGGGATGGATGGGGATCCAATTCCCCTTCCGTCCATCGCATTGGATCGAATGAAAACAGAAAGGCGGTCCATTTTCATCCGACCTCCCATTGAGGAAAGCGAGCTGCTCTGTGTCCACACTGCAACAGCGGAGCGGACACAGACCTGTCATCTGCTTGCTCAGCAGGGATCAGCGAAGAGATCGCTGCTGAGCAAGTGGATCCGCTAAATGTGTCCGCTCCATGTGAAAGGACCCTAAGGTGTGGACTCATGTGTAATCAGCAGCAAAAATGCTGAGGCCTAATCTATATACAGGTAGAGGTCAGAGCAGGTGGCAGCAGTATGCATAATTAACCACTTGCCTACCAGGCACTTTTACCCCCTTCCTGCCCAGGCCAATTTTCATCTTTCAGCACTGTCACACTTTGAATGACAATTGCGCGGTCATGCAACACTGTACCCATATGACATTTTTATAATTTTTTTCACACAAATAGAGCTTTCGTTTGGTGGTATTTAATCACCACTGGGTTATTTTTTTGCACTATAAATGAAAAAAGGCCAAAAGTTTTTCCTTCACTAATGTGTGTTGATAAGGCTGCACTGATGGGCACTGACAGGCCCTGATAGGCAGCACTGGTGGGCACTGATAGGCTGCACTGATGAGGCAGCATTGATGAGGAGGCACTGATGAGGCACTGCAGTACTGATAGGTGGCAATGATGGGCACTGATAGGCAGCACTGGTGGGCACTGACATGCCCTGATAGGCAGCACTGGTGGGCACTGATAGGCTGCACTGATGAGGCAGCATTGATGAGGAGGCATGATGAGGCACTGCAGCACTGATAGGCAGCAGTGATGGGCACTAATAAGCACCAATGAAGGACACTGACTGGTGGCACTGACGGGCACAGATTGGCAGCACTGCTCGGCACAGATTGACAGCACTGTTGGGCACTGACGGCAGCACTGTTGGGCACTGATAGGCAGCACTGTTGGGCACTGATGGACACTTTTGGGGCTGCACTGATAATCAGGACACTGATTATCAGTGTAGCTAACAGCATGAGGAAAGTACTACCAATAACCGGCAAGTGTATTTACATAGTGATCAGCTGTGATTGGACACAGCTGATTACGTGGAAAAAGGTTGTTATGATTGGCCCTTTACATGTCATGTAATCAGCTGTGTCCAAAGGATCACAGACAGCGCCAGGTGCGCGCTGCTGGGGGGCACACGGGGGGCACATTTTTGGAAGCACGTCATATGATGTCCTCCCAGAACTGGATGACCACGCTGTAGCCGTCGTTCAGCTATAGCACGCTTAGCAATGAGAGTGGAGGGGGCTGCTGCCTGGCAAAAATGTTCTGGCTGGTAATGTGACAGCAGCTGAATTTTAGCAATGGTTAGGCAGAGATGTGCAGCACATGAGTGTGTAATGCTTCTCACAAAGAGTTTGGTTGCTGTTCTGGGCTATACAGCTACATATTATTGTGTACCCGCCATGTTTGCAGTTTATACTTATTTATACGTCACTTCCTGCTAGAAGAGTGGATACAGCTCTTCTACAGCTATATATATTGGACTCCAGCTACCAGAGAGAGCTGAATACAGAGGGATGCTGGGAAAGCTTATATATTCTACAGCAAGGGACTGCCTATCTCTCTTGGCCCGGGATTCAGAGAATAGGGGGACTGCCCTTCTCCTCCAGAGATAGATTGCTGGCTACTACTGAGGGACTCTGCATACTAGTACAGCACAGCAGTGATGCTGTTTGCCACACTAGGATCATATCCACTTCTCTGTATTTGGACTGCCACTATCTAGTCTTCAGCCAGTCATCTCTGCTTGCTGCGCTGACAAGCTATCAAGCGGTAACACTTTTCTGCGAACAGCCAAGAAGCCTGTGCAATAGACCTATTCCTAGGAGGCCATGCTATCCATGAGATTGGATACCTCTTTCTGACAACACTCTAGAGACACTGCATGCAGACACCTTTACAGCTCAGTACTTGCTTTGAGCATTTACCACAGTCTATCTGTTATCTTCACTGAATCACAATTACTCACTACTGTATATGGGCCCCACCATTGCTAGCAGGAGACAACAGCTACTATCAAATCAGGAACTTTAAACATCTAAAGACTCTATCTATATGCTATCTATAGTTAACAGGACCTCTTCACATCTAAGCCATTGTGTCAGGAATGGACTGGCCAGCAATGGTGGGACTCACCTGCCTTTTGATCTGCAGTACCAGGGCTGGCCAGCGGATGCTCCCAGCAATCAGAGACTCAACTTTGCAGCCAGCTAACACCTGGAACTGATTATGCTGGGGTATTTAAGGGATGGCCAGACCCACAGACTCTGCCTTGGTGTTGTGTTTGTCCTGGGCCCTGTATCCTGTTTCTGTCCTGCATCCTGTTTCTGAACCGCTGCTGACTTCTCCTGCTCTGATCCCGGCTCGCTCCTGACCATCCCTCTGCCTGACCCTCTGTACCACGCTGCTTGCTACCTGTTCTGATCCCTGGCTTGTGACCCTGACCATCCCTCTGCCTGACCCTCTGTACTACGCTGCTCGCTACCTGCTTAACCTGGCCTGTGACCCCGACCAATCTCCGCTTGCTCCCCCTGTACCTACCTGCCCTATTGATATTGACCCGGCCTGCCTGACGACGCTTGCTTGTATGTACTGTTATCTGTGGGTGGTTGGTTTGGTTTGGTTTGGTTGCACTGCATTATGTTTTAGTATTGCACTGCGTTTATGTTTGTATTGTTAGTGTTAATAAATTATATTGTTTATAACATATCTAAGGTCTGCGTTTCCCTGCGTCAGCCACACACCTCTGGTCACACCTGGGAGCCCTGACATTACACCAAGGCCAATCCTGACCAGAAGTGGCTGCACAGGGAAGCCATCTTGGCTTGTTGCTGGGAAGGATGGATCTGGATGAGGTTGTGTATTTATATCTGCTAGTGTTTGATGACAGGGAGTATGCTTATCAAACTCTGAAGGAGTATCCCAGGGATCAACTACTAGAATGTATACGGCTCGCTCATGTTCTAGTAGATCAGGGCACAGAGTTCTCTGAGGTGCAGCCTTTGATTGAGGTTTGTGCAGAGTTGGTTTCATCTGGTTCCCCCGAATGCAGGGATGAATTTTTGCCACCATTTAGTGCAGACCAGGTAGAGTCCCTGGTGTGGTTATTAGAGGATGATGTGGGTTACTTTCTGGAGCGTTATTCCACATGTTCACCACAGACACTAAGAGATTGTATAAACGCAGTGCAGTCATTGACCAGACAGGCTTTGTGTAAGCTCAGCTTTGTTCAACCCCTACTGCAGACATGGACAGACTTGTTGCACCCAGCCTCAGTCAGCTTACAAAAACCCAGTCCTGCTTCTAACTCTACTCCTGTATTCCCAACAGCTCCTCCAGTTACAGCCCAGTATACTTGGCTATCTACCGCATGTCAGTACCCTGTTCCCACTCGCTGCACCTATCCTGCCTTTAACCCTGTAAAAAAGCCCTCTGTAGCAACTGCTCCCTCTCCTGTTCCATCCTCCAGTTTTTCTCTGTCTCCAGCTGCTCCATTCGTTTGCAGACCTGCGTTTACTTGCAGTGCTCCAGTAGTTAAAACCAGAAAAAAGCGAAAATTCTTTCCAACCAATACCATCCTGCCAGTATCCAAACCGGTGAACCTGCCTTCCGTGACTCAGCCTGAAGCCTCTACTCAGCCTGAAGCCTCTACTCAGCCGGATGCCTCTCTTCAGCCGGATGCCTCTCTTCAGCCGGATGCCTCTACTCAGCCTGAAGCCTCTACTCAGCCTGATGCCGCTACTCAGCATGATGAACTGATCCAGCCCGACGATCCTATTAGGCCAGTTGACTCTATGCCCGCTGTTGATCCAGATGATCCGGTACCTGATCCAGTGCCCGCTGTCGTGCCAATTGACTCAGAGCCCGCTGTCATACCTGGTGACCCGGTGCCCACTGCCTTGCCAGATGACGCGGTGCCCGCTGGCAAGCCAAATGACCTGATGCCTGGTGACCCAGTGCCCGCTGTCATACCTGGTGACCCGATGCCCGCTGTCGAGCCAGACAATCCGATACCTGATGACCCGGTGCCCACTGTCGTGCCTGTTGACTCGGAGCCCACTGTCTTGCCAGACGACTCGGTGCCCGCAGTCTTGCCAGACGACTCGGTGCCCGCTGTTCCGCCAGTCGACTCGGTGCCCGCAGTCTTGCCAGTTGACTCAATGCCCGCTGTTCCGCCAGTTGACTCGGTGCCCGCAGTCTTGCCAGTTGACTCGATGCCCGCTGTTCCGCCAGTTGGCTCGGTGCCCGCAGTCTTGCCAGACGGCTCGGTGCCCGCAGTCTTGCCAGACGACTCGGTGCCCACTGTTCCACCAGTCGACTCGGTGCCCGCAGTCTTGCCAGACGACTCGGTGCCCGCAGTCTTGCCAGACGACTCGGTGCCCGCAGTCTTGCCAGACGACTCGGTGCCCGCAGTCTTGCCAGACGACTTGGTGCCCGCAGTCTTGCCAGACGACTCGAAGCCTGCTGTTCCACCAGTTGGCTCGGTGCCCGCAGTCTTGCCAGACGACTCGGTGCCCGCTGTTCTGCCAGTCGACTCGGTGCCCGCAGTCTTGCCAGACGACTCGGTGCCCGCAGTCTTGCCAGTTGACTCGATGCCCGCTGTTCCGCCAGTTGACTCGGTGCCCGCAGTCTTGCCAGACGACTCGGTGCCCGCAGTCTTGCCAGACGACTCGGTGCCCGCAGTCTTGCCAGTTGACTCGATGCCCGCTGTTCCGCCAGTTGACTCGGTGCCCGCAGTCTTGCCAGACGACTCGGTGCCCGCAGTCTTGCCAGTTGACTCGATGCCCGCTGTTCCGCCAGTTGACTCGGTGCCCGCAGTCTTGCCAGACGACTCGGTGCCCGCAGTCTTGCCAGACGACTCGGTGCCCGCAGTCTTGCCAGACGACTCGGTGCCCGCAGTCTTGCCAGACGACTCGGTGCCCGCAGTCTTGCCAGACGACTCGGTGCCCGCAGTCTTGCCAGACGACTCGGTGCCCGCAGTTCCGCCAGTTGACTCGATGCCCGCTGTTCCGCCAGTTGACTCGGTGCCCGCAGTCTTGCCAGACGACTCGGTGCCCACTGTCGTGCCTGGTGACTCGGTGCCCGCCGCTTCGTCTGGGGGCCTGAGACCTGTTGCTCCGCCTGAGGGCCCGAGACCTGTCGCTCCATCTGGGGGTCCGGCGCCCGCCGCTCCGCCTGAGGGCCCGAGACCTGTCGCTCCATCTGGGGGTCCGGCGCCCGCCGCTCCGCCTGAGGGCCCGAGACCTGTAGCTTCGCCTGGGGGTCCGGCGCCTGCCGCTCCGCCTGGGGGTCCGATGCCTGTCGCCCCGCCTGGGGGTCCGATGCCTGTCGCCCCGCCTGGGGGTCCGATGCCTGTCACCCCGCCTGGGGGTCCGATGCCTGTCACCCCGCCTGGGGGTCCGATGCCTGTCGCTCCGCCTGAGGGCCCGAGACCTGTCGCTCCGCCTGAGGGCCCGAGACCTGTCGCTCCATCTGGGGGTCCGGCGCCCGCCGCTCCGCCTGAGGGCCCGAGACCTGTAGCTCCGCCTGGGGGTCCGGCGCCTGCCGCTCCGCCTGGGGGTCCGATGCCTGTCGCCCCGCCTGGGGGTCCGATGCCTGTCGCCCCGCCTGGGGGTCCGATGCCTGTCGCCCCGCCTGGGGGTCCGATGCCTGTCACCCCGCCTGGGGGTCCGATGCCTGTCGCTCCGCCTGAGGGCCCGAGACCTGTCGCTCCGCCTGAGGGCCCGAGACCTGTCGCTCCATCTGGGGGTCCGGCGCCCGCCGCTCCGCCTGAGGGCCCGAGACCTGTCGCTCCATCTGGGGGTCCGGCGCCCGCCGCTCCGCCTGAGGGCCCGAGACCTGTCGCCCCGCCCGGGGGTCCGGCGCCTGTCGCCCCGCCCGGGGGCCCGAGGCCTGTCGCCCCGCCCGGGGGCCCGGTGCCTGCCGCCTCGCCCGGGGGCCCGGTGCCTGCTGCCCCGCCCGGGGGCCCGGTGCCTGCCGCCCCGCCCGGGGGCTCGGTGCCTGCCGCCCCGCCCGGGGGCCCGGTGCCTGCCGCCCCGCCCGGTGGCCCGCTGCCTGCTGCTTCGCCTGGTAGCCCGATGTGCCTCTGCCCGGAGTCCAGCCCAATGTGCCTCTGCCCGGAGTCCAGCCCGATGTGCCTCTGCCCGGAGTCCAGCCCGATGTGCCTCTGCCCGGAGTCCAGCCCGATGTGCCTCTGCCCGGAGTCCAGCCCGATGTGCCTCTGCCCGGAGTCCAGCCCGATGTGCCTCTGCCCGGTGTGCCTCTGCCCGGAGTCCAGCCCGGTGTGCCTCTGCCCGGAGTCCAGCCCGGTGTGCCTCTGCCCGGAGTCCAGCCCGATGTGCCTCTGCCCGCTGTGCCTCTGCCCGGAGTCCAGCCCGGTGTGCCTCTGCCCGGAGTCCAGCCCGGTGTGCCTCTGCCCGGAGTCCAGCCCGATGTGCCTCTGCCCGGTGTGCCTCTGCCCGGAGTCCAGCCCGATGTGCCTCTGCCCGGTGTACCACTGCCCGGAGTCCTGCCCGGTGTGCCAGTCTTTGATATCCCGCCAGTTACCAGACCCGGGCGGTGGAACATTTTTCCCAGCTAGGACTGTTTGGAGCGTCCTGAGGCCGCTCCTTGAGGGGGGGGTACTGTCAGGAATGGACTGGCCAGCAATGGTGGGACTCACCTGCCTTTTGATCTGCAGTACCAGGGCTGGCCAGCGGATGCTCCCAGCAATCAGAGACTCAACTTTGCAGCCAGCTAACACCTGGAACTGATTATGCTGGGGTATTTAAGGGATGGCCAGACCCACAGACTCTGCCTTGGTGTTGTGTTTGTCCTGGGCCCTGTATCCTGTTTCTGTCCTGCATCCTGTTTCTGAACCGCTGCTGACTTCTCCTGCTCTGATCCCGGCTCGCTCCTGACCATCCCTCTGCCTGACCCTCTGTACCACGCTGCTTGCTACCTGTTCTGATCCCTGGCTTGTGACCCTGACCATCCCTCTGCCTGACCCTCTGTACTACGCTGCTCGCTACCTGCTTAACCTGGCCTGTGACCCCGACCAATCTCCGCTTGCTCCCCCTGTACCTACCTGCCCTATTGATATTGACCCGGCCTGCCTGACGACGCTTGCTTGTATGTACTGTTATCTGTGGGTGGTTGGTTTGGTTTGGTTTGGTTGCACTGTATTATGTTTTAGTATTGCACTGCGTTTATGTTTGTATTGTTAGTGTTAATAAATTATATTGTTTATAACATATCTGAGGTCTGCGTTTCCCTGCGTCAGCCACACACCTCTGGTCACACCTGGGAGCCCTGACACATTGTCAACAAGCATGTACTTCCCCCTCCTGCTGCAGTTACATAGTTACAACATACCATTTGTGACCGTATAATCTGTTCACGATTGCTATTTGGTTATTTCCATTTTATCAGTGTTTTTCATTTATGTCATTTATGTGTTAACTGGGGATGTACCTCCTAAACCTCCATTCTGTGGCCAAATCTTTTAAACAAGCCTAGTATAGAGATATTATTAAAGAATCGTGTCTCTTGCATTATTATTTCATACTGAAAGAGGTCTGAGCCCAGAGGGGTTTATTTACTAAGGCCGGAGAGTGCACAATCAGGCTCATTTCTGCATAGAAACCAATCAGCCTCCAACCTCAGCTTGTCCAGTTAGGCTTTGGCAATAAAATCTGGCAGCTGATTGATTTCTATGCAGATGTGAGCTATATTTTTCACTCTCCAGCTTTATTAAATAAACCCCAGAGGTGTGGGGAGGTTTGCAAGGTCAGGGCAACCATTGGGAAAAAACTTTATCAAGCAACCCTGGCGGGGGTAGAACTGCTTAATATTATATATAATGTTTTGCCATGTAAAAAATAGCATTGGGGTTTATTGATTCAGAGTTTTTTTGGGAGGAGTTATGTTTTATTTTTTTGCTAGAGCCTTTTTTTTAATTTTAGGGTTCAAGTCTATACTTGTTGCTGACAACGGCAAAACTGCCCTTTGTTTGCAGCACACTACAACTGCAAGTGGTAAAGTAGTGTGCACAAAAGCACCACATATTTATTCCCCCTATTGCTGTAGCTGTTGGTACATTTAGGCTCTCTCCATTATTAAAACTGTCAGGCAGGCCTAAAGGGAAAATCAGAGGTTCGGTATGCAGTGCAGGTAGGAGGCATGCAAGTCCTGTGAGAGAGTGGTGGTTGGGTTGCACCATCAGGGCAGGGCATGTCTACCTGTCTTATCTTGGAATGGCTGTATTATACAGCCACAGCATGCACAGAAGTTAGTGGAGTCGCAGGCAAAGCCTTCCTTTTCTTTCTCTTCCCAAAAGCTTCCAGTAGCTGGAACTTACTGCCAAGTGGGCTAAAGTGATGAGGAGGAGGTGGATGGTGAGGTGCCAGATTGTCCTTTGGTGCCACCAGTTGTAGAGGAGTAAAGTTGTGAGGAATAGTCAAAGAAGGGTTTAATTCAGGGGCAGAGGTAGCTTGTTGAAAAATTGAGGGAGCAGCAGTCCTAATCCATCTGGCGAAACTGACCCACAGGTATCAGACCACTGCTTTCTACTGAGGCGGTCCACAGAGCTCTGCAGTGTAGGCCTTTTTTAAAAAACATTTTTGCTGCCAACAGCACCATTGTCATGTGCAGTCCCTGCCTGCGGCATATCATCCATGGTACAAATACCAACCATTATGGCAGAACATAAAGAAACACATGATTGCACCACAGAACATGGTGGGAGCAGCACCCCAATGAGAAAAGTCAGCAGCAAAAAGCCCATACTCCTCTTCATCCTCATTTCCCACATCTCACTCTCCACAAAATTATCTGGCTCCTGCTGCCTCTACTGGCAGAAATGGAAGTCTCAGAGAGACTTAGCTCTGATTGAGGGAAACTCAACATAGGGGTAGCCCCAGTGAGGACACTGTTACTGCCATTTTTTTTGATGCTTTATGATAAATGTGGACATTTCTGATTTATCCGGTGTGCAGCAGCTCTTACAGTATTTTTGCTTCTGGACAGTAAGCATGAATGGCACAGATAGCCTCCAGCACCCAGGGTTCGAGTGGCAGTGAGGAAAAGCTACTTGGAGTGAAGAATTTCTTTGATTTAATGGCTAGAGCAAGTTGTAGAAGATTAGCCATACTGAGATGCGACAAGTGATTTTATTATTGATTTTATCAATGGCAATGGTTTCATACACCATGCTTTAGAACAGAGGTCTCCAAACTGCGGCCCTCTGCATGTTTTTATCCAGCCCTTGGGGCATTATTCCCCTCACTGTCAGTGGGGCATAGTTGCTGCCAGTGACACTGACAATGGAGCACTAGTTCTCTCACTGGCACCAGCAATGGGACACTATTCCTCCCATTGATACCAGTAATTGAGCACTACTGTAGTCCTCCCACTGACACCAATGATGGGGAACCATTCCTCCCACTGACACCAATGACAGGGCACTGTTACTCCCCTAATACCAATGATGGGGCATTGTTTATTCCCACTGTTACCAGGGCACTTTCTTCTGTCACTGGCCACAGTTCGGCCCCCTAAAGTTTGAAGGATTGTAAAGTGGTCCTTTGAAAGTTTAGAGACCCTTGGTTTAGAAGATTAAAGGTAGCTAGGGTATATGTCTGCTTTAAGTTGTGGTTATGGGCCTTCAAATGGTATCTACTGTATAATTGTTTGAAGTTGTGTACATTTTGCATGTGCTCAAAGAGATAAAGTATACTTACACTAAATTCAGAAGTGCCTAGTTTCTATGGGTTACTGTACATTATACTTTCCTGTTTTGTCTTGGTGACTGCTACTGTTAGGATATGTGACCTATAGGAAGGGATTGTATTCTTTAAATATGGGAAATTTTAAATAAAAGTTGCTAGTATGGTTTCTCCATTTATATCCTTTTTTGAGCTCTTGGTATACTCAACAAAATTAATGAGATATGGGGAATATTGATCTTGCAAATTGGTTCAATAGTTACCAAAACACAAGCAATTTAGGGCTCTAGCACCTACTAGCCTGGTGTGTTGGGAGTGAGAAGTTTTGGCTCAGCCTGAAGTCCATGACAGAGGAAGATCTCCTCTACTTGTGAGTATGAAAGTCTATCTTGATTGTCCGTTGGATAAAGCAACACTGTTTATTATCAGAGATCAGATTTAGCCTCTATGACACATTCAGTTCTTCGTAAATCAGAAAATTTCCAGTTCTCATTCAGCTCCTCCAAAATATTCTTTTATTCAACCAGCATAAAATTCAGGAAAGCAACTGGCCTTTTAGCCCTATGGGGAAATATTCCTAGCTGGTTGTAAAGTGCACAGACATGTTTTAAAAAGTTTCTTCTCATTGCAGATGGAAGCATTTCTCTTTACCTGCGTGATAGAATGGATGGCAGAACAGGGCTTTTGAAGTTTTTTTTACCCCTTTTGGAAGGTCTGTGGTGTTCCTGGGCCATACACTTTGTGTGCGTGGCTTCACACTCTGGTAGCAAAGAGCTTACAGTCAGAGACAGTCTGAAAGTTGAGCTGTGAATGAAGAATGGCCTTCTGCTCTGGATGCCAGGGTACCCTGTGCATTTTTGGCAGATGTGTGTGCTACCCCTGTGGTGGCACTGCCAATCTAAAATGTTTACTTGGGTACTTACTGGGAACAGACAGCATAGAAATGGAATTACATCTCATCTCTTGATGGATCACAGTAAGGTCACAGTTCTGGGTGATCATTAGAATTAGAATCTGATTCAGTCCCTATGCCCTTTGCCCCCAATGCAGCTTTATAACCAGTAAGTTGCACACTTGAAGCACAGGTGAAACTCGAAAAATTGGGGCATTGCAAGAGAAAGATGAGAGACATGAGCCCGAACAATGCAGAAGAGCTGAAGGCCGCTATTGAAGCATCCTGGTCTTCCATAACACCTCAGCAGTGCCACAGGCTGATAGCTGCCACGCCACGCCGCATTGAGGCAGTAATTGCTGCAAAAGGGGCCCAAACCAAGTACAGAGTACATATGCATGCTTATACTTTTCAGAGGTCCGATATTGTTCTATGTACAATCCTTGTTTTATTGATTGCATGTAATATTCTAATTTTCTGAGATTGTGGATTTGGGGTTTTCATGAGCTGTAAGCCATAATCATCACAATTCTGACAAATCACGGCTTGAACTATCTTGCTTTGCATTTAATGAGTCTATCTTATATATTAGTTTCACCTTTTAAGTTGCATTACTGAAATAAATGAACTCTTGTACAATATTCAAATTTTTCAAGTTTCACCTGTATGTTGTTTACACACAGGTCTCTCCCCTGTCAGCTTTTCCCGATGATTGGCGAGTGCGGGCCGGGACCCAATGTATGACATCTCTAACCGCCAATAGCGTTGACGATAGAGTGGCGTGCACGAGCCCTCTAGCCGGAAATGTAAATCACATAATGTGATATATCACATATGTAAATCACATATGTGATTTTACACAACCCTGCTGCCCTGTAGCAGTAATTCTGCTATAGGGTGGAGGGCAAATGTTTTTTCTAGTGTTTCTATTTTCTAAATGACAAACTGTAAAGAAGAGCAAGCATCTGCATGGATTCTCATTCATTCTTGATAATGCATATATAACATTTTAACGTTTCTACAAAGTATTATGTAATTTATGAATGTTGTTTGAAGAAAATAACCTTGGGTGTGCCAAATTCTGCACACTCTTATTCTATGAAATTGCTGCTAAAATATTTTCTTGTGTTCTGCTACTTTTTATACCCTTTTTTTTAATTGCAGTGTAAGTGATTAATATTGTACAAGAGCACTGGTGCTCTTAAACATGTGACTCTGAAGGACAGTAAGAAGAAGTTACACAACCAAGGTATACAAGATCCTTGCAAGATGGATTTGGGATGTGTAAATCTCTAGCATAAAAAGACATGGCCATTTAAATTTAAATTTGCAGACATAACTAGCATACTTATAATGACTCTTAGGCTATGTTCACACTAGCTTTGTCAGCAGGCATCAGACAGGTGGTTGGGAAGCGTTTTTAATGCTTCTCAAGCGCCTATGAAAGTTCTGCACATGGCAAAACTGACGCATCGTGTCCAGTCAGGAGGAGTTGAAGCCTCTCATTCAAGTGTATGGTGCCGCTCCACAAACGCCTGGCAGGCGTTTGCGGTGCGGTTGAAAGGAGGCTGCGGATCGTTTATACCATTTAACTTCATTATAGGCATTTGTGGTGCGGTTTTAACCCTTGGCAAACACCTATCAACCGCCTCAAAACCGCACATAGGGCGTTTTGGGAGCGTTTGGGGAGCATTTGAGGAGTGTTAAAAACGCTTGCCAAACGCCTGTCTAACACCTGTCAAACGCTATAGTGGCGTTTGGCAAGAGTTAGAAATAAAGTCAAGTGTGAACTAGCCCAAAGGCTAGGTTCACACTGCTGTAATCCATTTTTAAGCCAACTTTCAGTGTGATTATGTAGTGCAACTTGGATGCAACTTTGATAAGGTTTGTATATTCTATGGAACGGCATCAAAGTATTACAGGAACCTCCATGCTGAGTTGCATTGATGTTAATGGGCACCATTAAAACAAGTGGGGAGATTTACAAAAACTAGAGTACTCAAAATCTGGTGCAGCTGTGCATGGTAGCCAATCAGCTTTGAACTTCAGCTTTTTCAATTAAGCTTTGACAATCAAACCTGGAAGCTGATTGGTTTCTATACAGAGCTGCACCAGATTTTGCATACTCCGGTTTTAGTAAATCCCCCCAATCTGATTTCCATTGTCATGCGTTTCTGTGGTGATTTAAGTCACTTTTGAAATCGCACCAGTGTATATGGAGAATTACTGGCCATTAGATTTTAGCAATTACTCATAGGTGAAGTTATAGGAAATATATAGTCTGGGTTTGTATTTTTAGGGAAAACAACTCAGCGAGCGCTCAATATAAGCGACTATGCACAGTAAAAGGGAACCATAAAACCTTCCAAATAACACATATAAATAAGATAAGTGCAGCGCTAAACCTATAAAGAGTTCTTCAATAAATCAATAGTCCTTAGTATAAAATATAAAACATATATGTATGATAAAAGTTCTTAAACAACAGAGCTCCGTGTGACTTCACATGTCTCAGTGCATCATTCCTTCAAACGGATAGGTGAGGGGCAAGGTAATGAGTAAAGTGCGCACTCACCGGACGCGCAATGGTTATGCGCAGTGTATAGTATAGTGGAGGTCTGCCAATGGGTCCCTCTCAGCACAGGAACAGGATCGACCCAGGATAGGTAGATGTCATCAAGATATATTCAGCTGGAGGTCCCCTTTAGGGACACGGGTGCAGCCTCTTCAGTGTGGTACAGTGGTCACCAGGGGGAGCTCTCTAGTAGAAGCTCAAAGAAACTGCACATTGAATTTCAGAGATCAGAAGTCATTGGACGAAACACGTCAGAGTGTGGCCTTCCTGTGACATCACTACTCATGCTGATGCATGTGTCCGGATCACGTGATCGCACTACTACCATCTTGAATGCGGGCTGGCTGGTGAGACACAGGATGCAAAGACTGGAGCTCTGATATAACAAAACACCTTGTTTTTATTTGCTCATTGTGAGTGTGATTTTAAGGGGGTTTGTTTGGCAATAAATTTGTTGGATGATACTGCACTATGGCGAGTATTTTCTTTACCCATATGTGCTAATCTGGATATGAGTGGATCTTCTCTGGAGTTTGTTTGGTGATATGCTGGATACACAGTAGTATGCTGAGTAATTACCAACACATGAGGATCGTCCTTTGAAGTCTGTTTGGTGAATGCTGGATATATACTAACATGCTGGTTAATTACTAGCACATGGTGAGTGTGCATTTTGATGGGGTGTTTTTGAGCACTGAATACCACATTGCTTATGAAGGAGGATCTCATTACTTAATTTACTGAGGATCATGTTTATATGGACTTTTCTGAATGGACTATATTGAGATTCCCTATTTATTGATTTTTTTTGTTTGCAATATTAATATGCACTTATTTGGTGGTGGTTATATTTAGTTGTGTGATTTGGTTTGCGCTATTATTTGTGATTTGTATATTTTTTCACATTTTTATTAGAATTTCAGAGATCGCTCCTGTAGTCTGGGCTTAAGGACGACACAACACAGACACTTGCTGCACCTCTAGCTGCACCTGTTTTATGACTGTAGTCTTTCTGGTCTGTGCTTTTCTCAAGTTCAAATAAAATACAGACAGTCCATATTTCCAATATCTTTTGCACCCCAACATACTGTGTACCCAATAGACACAGTCCATACCCTCCAATATCTATTTCACGCCATTATCTACAGCACCCCAATCTCTGCACAGCAACAAACAGACCCATACAAAATACATCTCCAACAGTTACTGACTTGAACAATTTCTAGAGCCTTCAGATGTATTAAAGTAAATACTGTTGACTAATCAAAGGGACAGAATTACTTTTTGAAGTGATATTTTTTAACGGCTTACTGAAAAGTTATTGGCAACCTTTAAAGTATTGAGGCCTCTTCATCAGACATAATCCCCAATGAAGGCCAGAGCTTTCAGAGAGGCACAGTTTTTGCTTGTGGATTCTCTACTTGCATATATTCAATCAAACAGCATGACAGTATTAATGAGACCTAGCAGAAAAAAAAAATCAAATGCAGAAAAAGCGTACTCTCTGTACGATAATTAACATTGTAACATCGAATTAGGAAACATATGAACGTAAACATGAGGCCATTAAGGCGCAATTAGCACGGCTGTCTTTTTCCTCTAATTTACAGTTTCCTAAACTGCAGGTTTAATGAACAGTTCGCAAAAAAAAAAGAAAAAAAACAGCATTTGACTGCAGGTTTTTTGTTACATACTGTACTTTTTGCCCCTTTATCTAATTGCCATCTGGTACGCAGTGTTGTTTTAGTCTCCACAAAAGAGTTACTCTTGCAGATCTAAACTGATGAGGTGACACAAAGATAGCTGGAGCTGAAGTAGCAGGGGGTCCTAGGCTCCAGACAGACAATGTCACTCCTCCCCTGTGCGGCTTATCCCACCTACCTATTTACCAAAGTGTTAGAAGTTTAAAAGCTGCACACGGGGCGATCTTGTAAAGATGCTTACCGAGCTGTTCCCCAGGAAGCAAAATGACATCCCCAGCAGTGTTCCCACTTCCAGCCGTGTCCCATAAGAGAGGCCACAAGCAGTTTTTACATTCCTGTATGCATGATCTGTACTGCCTATTGCTTCAGAGGTCTTTGTCTGTTCTAGTGCCATCAAAACCTCTCCACGACTGATCACAAAAGAAAGCAGAGAAGTCCCGTAAGGGCTAGTTTACACAAGCGTTTCTCTCTGAGGAGTGATCCACATTGGATCGCTTTTTAGAGGGCATTTGACAAGCAGCGAGGAGGCCTGTTTTAACCTCTAAAAGCCTGCACTGCTGCGCAGCAACTGTGTGCATTGCATGTTGTTGCGGGGTGGTTATGGTGCAGTCCCATTCACTTGAGTAGGTCTTTTTTGGTGGAACATGATGTCGAATTTTCCCATATAATTGCTTTTGCAGCTTCAAGGGGGAAGTTGTGGGGGAGGAAAAATGCAGATCAACCACTTGTTTTTACTAACCCACTAACTGCAAGTGTAAACTTACGCCTAAAGAACCAGTGAATATGGCATATTATTGTGAAACTAAGGGGTCATAAAGGTGCCAAAATAATGAAAGGAAAAAACTCTCTTACTTATGTAGCTATGCTGGGCATAGACCAGGGGTGGACTGACAACTCATGGGGCCCCTGGGCAATAGGGGATCATGGGTTCCCTGTGTCCTTGCCCAAGATCAAAAAAGCCTATGAAAAAGGTACCAGGGGCATCTCATGGGGCCCCCTACTGACCCCGGGCCCTCGGACAGTGCCCGAGTTTCCAAATGGTCAGTCCGCCCCTAGCATAGACTGCTCAAAATTTGGCCAGTTTATGCTGACGGCTGAAATTGGGACTGTAGGTGGACCTGCAAGCACGGCTTGAAAAATGTTGATTTAAAAATCAACCGTGTCGGGTGGAAAATTATTGGTCGAACAGTAATTGCATCCTATCAGCTGCTTATTCTCCTTGAAACTTTTATTGCGCTCACCATACATAAACTGACTTTTGTAATAAAAAAAGCGACAATGTTTGTATGTGTTTTATCACATCCAGCTCAGAATCCATGAGAGCTTATATGAGCTTCATACAAGGTAGAGGGACCCTCCTCTGAATCATTCAGCAATGTATGTGTATTGTGAATTGAGCAAATTGGTACAAAATACAATTTTATAACACTAATAACAGCAAAGCAGTAAAGTTTTTCAGTCAAAGTGTTAATCAAATGCACTACTTGTTGGCTGCAAGTATTAAAAAGAAAACATGCATGTATAATATTTAAAGATGAATTCCAGGTGTGGATATTTTATACACAGTTATATTGGTGGTACCATACTTGGCCAATGCCCATGGAAGCTGAAAATCACTGAAGTAGACACTGCTGTTCCAGTGATCTCTTCTTGCTCCTGGATCCCACTCTGAAAAGCTGCCCGACTATAATCTGAACACAGGTTCACTCAGCCATTTGTCACGGCACCATTCAGAGAGTGTTTTATATTCATTCAGAAAATGTTAAGCACTCTCTGAATTGCACTGTGCAGAGCAGCCGACCCTCTGTGTTCAGAATATAGCAGGGCAGCCACTTGGTACGGGACCCAGGAAGCAAGTGGAGAGCACAGGAGTAGCGGTGTCTACTTCAGTAATTTCCATAGGAATCCCACAGGTATGGTATACACATAGTTACATTGGTCCAAGCTATAAATATAGTGCCTCCTAGTTAGCCAGGGGGAGCAAGCTAATTATTTTTTTAGTAGGAAGCTGGGAAAGATAGTAAGAGGGGTCAAATTTGGGTCAGGGCTGAGAGGCTCTGCAGATCAGTTCCCTAATACCTCCCCTGATCTAGAGACTTGGGAAAGTCTCTAGAACTCAGTGTGCAGGGTGAGGAGGGGCTGGTTTGCACTCTTATTGGATGCTGACGAATCCCCATGCAGGATAATTGGAATAGGGTCAGGACAGCCCTTAAGAGTAATTGAGCCTGCTCAGTAGCAGGAGAATTCGGGTGAAAGATGAGGTGAAAAGATTGGAGTGTTGCGCCTTGGAGGGGCCCAGGGGAGGGCCATACCTGCAGGCAGGAGTTGGAAGGGAGGATCTCTCAACCTCAACTGTACCCTGAGAGAGGGCAGCCTTGGAAGTAGGCAACGAGCAAGCCCGTCGTAAGGCCTGAAGGCAGCCACCAACCCATAAACTTGCAGCAGACGACTGAGTGAGTAATCACACACACCATGGGCCAGATAAGGGCATTCTGATGGGAAACCTGACTAGCTCCCATCTGGGACTTCTGATTCAAAAGTGGAGGATTCTGGCAGTTGGGTGAAGAGGAGTTTTTGTCTGGGGTTTGAGGTGGTATACCAGGAGGGCTGGAGAGCTCTCCCAACAAAGAGACATTGCTGTTTAAAGACTTGTACATAGTTGCTAAGGAGTTTGTCCTCAGTTCACAGTTCCCTTGGGCATCCCATACATCTTTCAACCCCATCCAAGTTCAATACCCCTTAATAAAATCCCCTAAAAAAACAAGCTCAAGGACTGTTTACTGTCTCCTATGTGCAAAGTCTGAAGAAAATGCGCGTTGCCTGGCTGTGCAGGACTATAGGGCAACCCAAAACTCAGCAACTCCTAAGGGGGTAGTGCTACATAAAATATCCACAACCAGAATTGTTTTGATACTTGTTTTTTTTGTAGTCCTGAACACAATAAAAGATGTTAAAGAAAATATAAACTACTGTAGCACCCTCCTAGCATAGGATGCTAAGCAAATTTAATTTTTGACTGTAGTCAAGAGAGCAGTGATTGTTTGTTTGTTTCACTGGCTTGGTGTTTGATTGGTTTCTCCTACCCCTTGAAGAAGATCCTAGAACATAGGGAGGGAGATTTAAATGACCAGCCTGAATATTTATCATCCCCTAGCCAATCCCTGGAGAAGAGTGTCCAGAAGGTAGCTGAGGAGGTGATAAATAGTTTGAAGCCCTGGAGAGATTGTTCTTTCCTTGGCAGGGAGAGTTTCAAAAGTCTCTGAGCTGCTACCCTAGGAGGAAGCCTGTGGACTGAGTTGTTGTTCCTTGAGGTTGTGGCAGAACTGGGGACCCAAAGTGATCTGCTGAAGAGCTTGCTTCACCATAAAGGGTATCAGGTCTAGAGAAGGATTGCCTCCCACACTGGACCTTGTGAAGGAGGAAGGTGGAAGCTGGAAGGTGTGCAATTGTCCTTGGGACTTGTGAGTAATGACTCAACATCGATTCCTGGTGACAGTGTGTTTTTGAGATGTAAGTGACAGAGGTAACTACAGAATGAGACTGTTTTTCTAGGGTCTCAGAATATTGGCCATTCCCTTGTCCTCAGCAGAATCCTGGAGTGTGAGCCTAGAGAAGGGTGTCCTCCTGTGCAGCATTTTGGAGTATTCCAGGCCCTAACCAATCTCTTGCTTAAAGTATGCAAGCAATCAATTAAAAAAAAGACATCCCCTAGACTGAGTTACTTGAGCCAATGTGCATAGACTGGTTCTTGTGGTGGTGGGCAGCCTCTATACTATTTGGGAAGAAGCAGATCTTACCAGTGGACCCTATTTAGGTGTTGCTACACTAAAACACAACGGAGGTGGAGATGTGAATTTTTTTTATTTGTTTACTAACTAATGGTGGTCATACATAATGTGATAGATGATTGATTTCTTTTCTGATTGATTTCTCATGATAGGAATAATCAATTGACAATAGGCAAATGGAGAAGTGGAATTTGATAGATATTTTCAAGATATCTTATCAACTGAATGATTGAAATATGATCGAATTTATGACTGAATCAGTTTAGTGCTGCCGATCCATACAATGCAATCGATAATTTTCTTCCCTGGATGACCTACTCAGATCTGATCTATACCAAGTCTAAATCTTTGGAAGGGAAGTTATGGCTATTTAATCGGTTTCTGATTTCACTGATTTGATTGGTTTGCACATCAACTGGATGAAAAAATTTAAATGTGTATGGCCATCATAAGACATAGTGCCTTTTCTTGTGTTCCAAAGTTAGATTAAACCATAGTAGCCCATTCAGGGCTGAGTTCATTCAGTGGAGCTTCCTTTGTAATGTTGATGGCTGTCATGTGAAGACTTCATCAACTGTGTTCTTGGAGTTTGGACTTCCTCCTCTAAGGAACAGAGTGATGGAAGATCACAGGAAAAGTAAGTATACAACTGGCCATACACTAGTACATTTTTAAATGAACGTTTGTACTACAATTCATATGAACATTCATATGAACATTCTCGGTGCATTCGATGACTTTACAAATGTCATTCGAAGTGCTTCAAATTTTGTTAGCATTTAACATTCTAATTGGAATGAATGAACTTTCCCAAAGGAAAACCACATACATGGTCAGAAATATGTTTATTCTAGAAAAAAATTCCATCCTGCTCCTTCAAATTTTCTCATCACTACAGTCAAAAACAAATGCCAAAATGTTCTTAAAATTAAATTTCTTAAATTTCAAACAAAATTCAACTAGTGTATGGCCAGCTTAAAGGGTTCAGAAAAAAAACCTAAAAGGTGAAATAACAATGTACAGACCTTCCAATCCCTCAGTCCCCACTGTACTTATCTCCATGGGTGATGAGCTGTTAGTGCCCACACAACCGGTAAAGTGGCCTGAGGATTGAAATCCCTGCTCTTCTCCCTCTTCTTTCTGCAGTGCTTCTGGAATGGATCAGAGCAATGCTCTGTGCCAGTACTGATCAATCAGAATCATTCTGATCTGTCCTGGAAGCCCTACAGAAAGAAGAGAGAGAAGAGCAGGAATTTTGAAAGATTTGGCCTGAATCGGTAAAGTGGCAAGCTGTTAGTGTGTCTGGAAGACAGGCAGTGAGGAGGTGTCATTTCTCTTCTTGCCCGCCTGCCTGTTTTAAAGTGGTTGTAGACCCTTAGTGCAGTGATTGGCCTCAGGTGAAACACAGAGATTAAACAAATCCTCCTACACAAGTTGTACCTGTTTATCTGCAGTTCACTATTCTCTACAGACATTCAAAGTGCAGCGTTTACACAGCTTGTCAGAGCTTCCACAAAGCAGGGGGTGGGGAGCTGTTGCACTCTGCAGGGCTCAGTGAGTATGGGGACACCCCTCCCCCCAATTCACAAAGCACACAGGAACAGAGCTGAGGCTGCCAATCACCGGCTGTGTGCTGTAGCTCCCCCCCATCACATTTTTACTTCTTGGTCTCAGGAAAACTTGTCAGATGTGACCCATGCAGATAGCAGAGGAACGGGACAGCAGACAACTGATATTTAGTGCTTTGGATTGAGACAGGTACACACAATAGTGAAATATGCTTTTTTCGTATTTCATGTCAGTGGTTTACAACCACTCTAACCCCCAACAGCTTGCACCACTGTGACAGAGATGTGTGCATTGCATGTGGTTGAGGGGTGGTTGCAGCGGGGCCCTATTCAATTGCATGAATTGTGTTCTGCAAAGCATTGTAGCTTTTACATGTGTATACCCTCATACAGTTGCCTTGAAGGCAGCTTATTGGTAGTGTTTAAACCAGGACTCATCCACCGGTTTACAGAAGCTTACAGAATGCAAGCACATATCTGATTGGCTGCCATAAGCCCTTCTCCACTGTCATTGTTCACGGACAATTTAATTTATGCACCTGAGACAAGCAGGTGAGAAATGATGTGAATCATTACGAGCAAGCACAAATACCATGCTCCAAATGACTACTTTCAAAGCTGCTAATTAGGTGAAAAAATTGATTTTAACATAGGAAATAGGACCTGTTCCTCCGGGGACTCCCAGCCTGTTTTCTGTACCTAGAAATAAAATTCCCTTTGGAAAGTAATATTGCAGTAATAAGCACAGGCAGGAAGACAACACCAAAGCACACCTGAGGCAGCGACAGGTTCGATAAATTAATTTCCAGCCACAAAAGTGACTAATGCATATAAATTAATTAAAAGGAAACTGCACAAAATGTACAAAATGTTCTAATGTTCTACATACAGAAAACTGCATAAGGACTGTAGTTAAAAAAGGACTGTTATTGGCTGGACCAATTCATAAAAATCAGAGTGAAAGAAAAAAAAAAGAATGCGTTTTATAATGACCATGATCAGTTGATTGCCATAATGCAGTGCACGTTTATGGTCTGTTGCAGTGCTTTACCGCATGCAGGTTAACATAATTATGTTAAGGCAGCCCATCTATTTTGAAGAGGCTGCCAACACATGACAATAGATGAAAAACCAAACCTACCACATTTTTTAATTAAGGATTGGTGTACAGTTGTTCAGCTCACTAGTTGAACAAAAAAAAGATCAATTTATGGGCTGCCTAATGCTACATAGAATGGTGCCACACTTCACAAAGTGCAGCACTGAATATCGCTCACTGATGGGGAATGGGCAAGAGGATTGTGCTTGTGGGCACGGAGCAGGCATATCCTGCCGGCTGTGCCAAGTTGTGGGCGGGGCCTACTTGCCCTGCATGTGGGGTTACCTGTTGCTTGTGTGCTCACTCATTATTGCCCGGGACCAGATGGGGCTGCATAAATGTGACATCAACATGATGGCGGTACCCCTGCTTAAAAATGAGCTGTACACTGTGTGTAGTAGTAAACTGTACAGAGTCCCTTTGTGAAACATGTTGTCCTCTGTTACTACACACCCTGCCTGTGAGTTGTTGCATTTAAGAGGGACATCGTTAAGCCTATGCCCTCTCTACCTGTCCAGTTTATCTCCACCATATAACTCCCAATGACAGAATGGGTCCCACTGTGCCCGTAGCACAAACCTCATGTGTGCACAAGATTAACTCATTATACCCTTTCGTACCATGTGGTCAGACCGTGGGCTTGTTCCCGTTACTTGTAGGGAACAGGCTGCTGGGGAGGAAGCTGGAGCACTGACAACCTCGCTACTGGAGGATCTGTTGCCACACTAGGTACCATGCTTCATGTCAGGCTGCTGTTCACTCTACACCAGACCAGGGACTCAAATTTACCATGTTCAACGTGAGAGGCCTTGCTATGGGAGATGTGCTGCCGGGTGACAGAAAGTATGTAGGATAGAGTACTGGAAGTTAAGCAAAATGATCTACAAGAAACAGCTATAACACAGCAGTTGGCCCAGCCCCCTAGCCTTCCAGAGTGTACTCCATGCTCCACATCAACTGGTAAACATACCATGGGAGAGACCTAAAGAATCGAGGCACAGAGGCCTCAATTAAAGCTCGCAGTCCAAGGGGCAGTCCCTGGAAGGGTCCCTAGTTTGTGTACAGAGCCTGGGTCTTCTGCTTTGTTGTGGTCCTAGGGTGAAGGGACGTTCTCCGTCTGCTAACAGAGACATGACCCAACCTGGAACAGGGACTGCAGGGACATTCAAAAAAGGTAAAGAAAGACACCAATTGGTCTGGGGAACATAAGATGAAGGTGTCTCCCTTGCTGACCTGGAGATAGAAGGAGTGGCCCCAACAATAGGTGGCCCCTGAATTCCTGACAGCTTCCAGGAGTGGGCGTAGTGTTCAATTGGGAAAGATCTAGGAATAACTTGACTGATGCTCCATTGAAGTCCACCAGGCCCCTGGACCAGGTGCGACGCGTGAGACGCAGAAGGAAAGTCCACCCTCGGCAGCTCTGGGGACAAGATCTGTGAGTCCTGGCGGCTGGGAGACAGTGAGCAGGCTGAGGAGGAGGCAGGCTGAGTCTTCACCTGGGAGGCTGAAGCCATGGCTGGATGGCACAGTGGTGCCATGTTGGATTTCCAAGCTGGGAGTGGGGTGGCTGGTTTGTGGAGAAAGCAAATGGCAATGTCTGGTTCCCTGTATATGGGAGATGTGCTGTCGGGTTTCCCTGCTGCAGGCATGAGGTCATGGGCTGCACAGAGAAGCTGCTTCACAGCACCATTGCCTAGACATGCCCCGTGCTTAAACGCTTTTTACATGGCAGACCACTTGAATTAAGATATGCATGCTTTTAATTTTTTCTGCATGGAGAGGTTGTAAAATGGAATTGGGCCTCAAGTACGCATGTATTTTAAATTATTCTGCCCTTTAGAGCCAAAGTTCATATTTAAAGGCTAAAGTGTTTGTAACCATAAAAATAAAAAGTAATTTG